>NC_064621.1:434531972-434835187 GCF_023898315.1 Schistocerca nitens | reverse complement strand
AAACGAATAAAATTCGTGAAGTAGGGCACTCCAATATTGTTTTTAAATAAAGAAAATATTAAGTACCACACAAGGTTTGAACTCATAACCTTTCCCTTGGCAGCCCAACACCCTAACCGTTACGCTACCTCAGCTCCTCGAACAGTGTAACTCCATGAGGACTCACGTCACACAACTACTTATAAACACTGTTGGTATGACTATGAATTACTCACGCTTCGTCGAAGTACAATAGGAAATAAATAATTACCGCTGTTCTTTATTGCGAAAAAGCAGTTCGTGAGATTGAAACAAACACCTTTCCTTGCTATCGCCTGAATTAGGAGTCTTATTGCTTGTTTGGTTTAATTAATTAATAGAATATGAAGCAATTGGTATAAAGAATGCTTTTTCCAAACTTTCTGTAAAAGAAAATCTGCTATCAAGACATTGCTTTTGTTCTATTACTTTATTTATGACTGAATGTTTCTAAAACTGAAGACACTCGTCCGTAGCCTGCACTGCTGTCGAGATCTGGCAACGTCGTTCTCTGTTCATTGGCTGACTGTGTTTTGTGACGGCAGATGCGCAGAACGAACCTAAACTCGGCCGCCAAGATATATGACACGCACTTTAGCATGTTACAAAATGTTTTTGATTAGTGCACTGGAATTTGGTTTTCCAATCACGATGTGATTCTTGGTCTTGTTTGAGTCAGGAGAGAGAAACATAAGCAGAGAATTATTTAACAACAAAAATAATCAGTTTTTGTCACTATAATGTAATTGGATGGATAAAAAGTCTACTCACCAAGCAATGCCATGAGAACACATACATAATAGAAGGTTTTACTTGCGCAAGCTCTGGGTGCCAGTGGCTCCTTCTTCCGGCAGAAGAGTTGAAGGTAAAGGAACTGGAGAGGTGTAGGAAAAGGAGTAGAGAAGTCACCCTGAACCCCCAGCCAAGGAAGACTTACTGGATGGGGTGGGTTTATGATGGAGATCACAAACACTTATGCAATACTCAAGAATGGATCACACTAGTTTTCTGTATAGTTTTCTTTATAGATGAGTTACACATTCCTAAAATTTCCCAATAAACCAAAGTCAACCGTTCGCCTTCTTCACTACCGACCCTACGTGTTTACTCCATCTTTTAGCACTTTACAATGTTATACCTACATACGTAATTGGCATGAATGTGTCAAGCAACACACAGCTAATACTGTATTCAAACATTACAAGAGACTTTTTCCTACTACCTATATTAAATTACATTTTTCCACATTTAGAGCAAGCAAATAAATCTGTATCCAAGTAATCTTGTATCATCCTATTGTCACTCGAAGACGAACACAAAACTTTCTCATACACTACAGGGTCATCAGCAAATTGTCACAGACTGCTGCGTGCCCCATCGGTCAGATTATTTTTGTATATAAAGAACAAGGGTAGTCTTCTCACACTTTCTGAGGCACTACACTCACCATGCAGAGCAACCTTCTGGGTTCAATTACTTAAAATGTATTCACATCACTCAAATATCTGAGAAACTATTCCATAGGCTTTTAACTTTGTTAACAGTCTACAGTGAGGCAGTGTGTCAAACACTTTCCTGAAAATCTAGGGCTATGGAATCTCCCAGGTGCTCTTCATCCACGGTTTGCAGGATATCATGTAAGAAACGGGCAAGCTGAATTCCAGCATGAGTGATGCTTGGTAAACCCATGCTGATTTGCGGAAAGAAGGTTTCCTGCCTAAAGGAATTTTTTTATATATGAACTTACAATATCATCGGGAACTCTGTAGCAAACCAATGTTGAGGATATTGACCTTTAACTTGGCAGGTCTGTTCTTTTACCCTTCTTATACACAAGAAACAGTTGTTCTTATTTTCAACTGCCTGAGCAAGAAAGTTGTGACACATGCAATGTAAGTGAGGAGCCAATGCTGAAGAGTACATTCTGTAAAACCAAACTGTGATTCAATACAGATCTTGTGAATTACCTTTTTTTCAGCTGTTTCAGTTGCTTCTCAGTACCAGGGATGACTGTCTATTTTCTCCATACAGAAGTGTGATGGTCCAATGTTATGTCTGTATGATCCTTTTGTGTGACCATTTTTTTAACATGAAATTTAAAACTTCAGTTTCTGTTTTGCTGTCTTCTACTGTCACATTAGACTGGTCGACAAGTACCAGAATAGAAGCCTTCGGCACAGTTATTTTACATAGGACCAAAATTTTCTCAGGTTTGAGCAAGATCTTTTGTTAAGGTACGACAGCAGAAATTATATTGTATCTTCGAGCATCAATATTTTTATATACACACAAATTTCTACCAACTTTTACCTGTTGACATTTGCATGTTCTCTTTTGAACCAAGAATGCAACAGTGTTTCCTCAGTAATCTCTGAATTTTGTTATTAAAACACTGTGGGACTTTTACATTCTTACTCCACTTATTCAGCACATATTTCTCCACAGCAAAATTTACAATCAGTTTAAAGTATGCCCATAATTCCTATTATGTCCACCATATTGGAATTACACAGAGCCCATTCATTGTCTAAATAGGATTTTTTGCTGTTCTTTCCAGAATAAAAACTCTCCTAGCCTTCTTGATTTTTTTTAGCTTTAGTAACAATTGTTGCTATGATAACATGATCACTAATCTTATCTTTGTAATGACTGAATATCAGATCTATTTGTAGCTTCAGCGGCTAAAATATTCCTTTGCGTACAAGGAACAATGTACAGGTAACAGAAGCAGATTAAAGACCTTTTAAAATTTTTACTGTGGTGAGAGGAAAAACATGTTTTATACTAATGATAAAAGTGAAAAGTGTTTTGTAGTGTTTGATACATGCAAATGCAACATCAAACAGCAAAATTATCAAAACAGCTTATAATATTGTTAACATGGCAATTTTGAATTTGCTGTTACATAGTTTCATTTACTTAACCATAGAATCTCCAATTACAAAGTTAAAAATTTACAAATTATTGTATGTTGTCGGCTTCTGAATCACACGTGGTAACACAGATGTACTTTTCTTCCTAAGCGGTATCAACTTTCAATAAGTGTGTGATATTGTCTTTTAGCTCTTGAATGTAGGTACAGTATATATCTATCTGTGAGGAAAGTAGTGTCTCTAATTACCTCGCTTCTTAACCAATGGAAAGAGGATGAGAACTGTATTACCTGTCTTTTGAAGACCTCTGAATTATAGAAACAAAAAAGTTTTGAACACAAATCTTCTTTCCTTTTTTTAAACTCTCTCTTGTACATAATTGCATCCGAATGTGACTGTTGCTCTGGCACATTATGAGAAAGAGATGCTAAAAAACTGAAGACAGGGGACCGACTAACAGTCTCTCTCTTCTCTTGAATATTTTTTGGCTTTCTGCAACTAGAAACTGTAAAAAAGAAAATTGGCATTCATTTTACAATCCCACAACATCACACTTATTTACAAGCAGAAATCAGAACTCATTTCACAAGATGATTTCCACAGTTTCCACACTTCTAAAAAAAACCACCTTTGCTCGCAGCAAACTGACTGAGGACATGCACTGTCTACACTTATCACGGCAGTGCGGTTGTGTTTTATGCTAATTTCTTATCTTGCTGAAGGGGAATCTGAATTAGTTTCAGGGTTTAATACTGAATATGGCACAGGTGGTTTTACTCTTTTTTTTGTATAATATATACATCTACATCCAATGAGCTGTTACAGTCAGATGCATTTTACTTACGGTCTGTTATTCATCAATAAACCACTGGAGTTAAAGACAACTGGTTACCACAAAAACTGCAGATATGTTGATAAAAACAAAACTCAACAAGTAATTATAAATCGGTTCACTGGAAACTGTGGATCATGCTTGAGAAAGGGAGAAAGAGAAATACCAAGTTCAAATCTTCAGCTAGCTGGAAGATGTAGATATAAGATGAGAATATTTTACCTTTTTGTGGCTGTTTTTGATAAGGTCCCTCAGTCCTATCGTTAGTAGATGGTATGACTGAGGGAATGTCAGAATCATCTTCAGTGTCCTCTGATGCTGTGTCTGATGGTACGGTCTCCACATCTGGACTAGAGTCCACCTTTGTACTTTCATTTCCTTTCTGTTCTGCACCAGGTCCCTTTGTTTCCTCATCTGAAGCTTCTGCTTCACTTTCAGCAAATTTAAGTACTACAGGATGTATTTCCTCAGATTCTGCATAAATTTTCTTAGTCCTGGATTACCAATGAAATATTTAGAATTAATAAATGACAATTAGAAGACCATGTTTCGTATTGTGCAATACTAAATCACAATAAAGAAAATGATGTAAGGCTTGGCAATTATAATCTTAAGTAAACTACATTATTCTCACCCTTCACTGCCCACAACAGAAAAAAAAAAATAAATAAATAAAAAAAAAAAATTTATGAGCGGGAGGGAGGCAGGGAAGAACAGCAATTATGAAAGGCACTGGAGACGGGTGGAAAAATGATGTTATCCCTACTACACATACAAATTATTTTTAAGTAAAGATACAAAACAGGAAATCTTCAGCACATAAATTGGGAGCCGTTTAAATAAGGCCTCCCTAACTTCCATAAAATTAACTACCATGTCAAAACAAATTCTGCACTTACGTATAAAAATTATTGTTTTTCCTTTCCATCACAATTTTCTTATTTGGAGAGCATGCAACACATTAACATGGATTGATTCTTTAAAACTGCAGGCTTTTCTTTTTTTTTTTACTTAAATTAAAGCAATATGAAACCAATACAGAGAGAGAATTTACATTGGCAGTTCAGCTTGTGAACTGTTGTGAATTGGCATTCTTCAAACAACGTCGAGACACACGGCTACATTGACCTGAAGCTGTTGCTTAAATGAGCACTTGCAGCAGCAACAGGAGTGTGTGTGTGTGTGTGTGTGTGTGTGTGTGTGTGTGTGTGAGAGAGAGAGAGAGAGAGAGAGAGAGAGAGAGAGAGAGAGAGAGAGAGAGAGAGAGAGAGAGGGGGGGGGGGGGGGGCAGAAAGCACTGCGTACTGGAAATCCTTGGCATTGTTAATACTGCTCTAGCCACATTGGATGTTTCTTTGAATTAACTGAAATAACAGTCCATTCCACATTTGATCAATCAAATCCACATGTCAACACTACTCTTTTGTGAGTGACTGCATCAACACATCCCACAGAACATTTTTGATTTCTTGTACTGCTGGAGCCCAATATCATACATATTATGACTATTACTTTTGGCCAAAACTTTGCCACTTACAATGCATTTTCTGCTCCTCGATGAAGTTCACCTTCTAAGTAGAAACCTGGTCACAGTTGGCAGTGAAGCATATGATGAACATTCTGGTCTTCTCTACAGTAACACTGAATATCATCTTGATCAGTGAAGCCCATCTTGTCAAATTAATCTTTGATTTGCCAAATCCAGATCTCAGTTTGGTCAGTGATTTACAAGTCATCCACTTCACACCATAGCCAGGAGGCATAGTTTCTGAAACTCTTTCCAATCAGGGGGGGAGGTAGGTTGCAGCCCTCCATAGTTGCCACCCAGCTTTTTCAGCAGTGGTTCCAAGTGTTGACTATGCTCTTAGGAAACGACCTCAATTTCACTTGCTGCAGGTACAGTTTGTGCCCTTATAGGAAATGAGTTGTCTCCTGCTCCACTTTTTCTTTCTTTCTTTACTCTGCAGCTATCTCTCTTCAAACAGGACGTGATGCTATTCTTGCATTCCTGTGATGTGGTCAAGCTATTCAAATAGGATGGATTTTTCATTCTGAATGTGTCACTGAGAGCTATGACCACCTGTCTGGCATGTGTTGAATTATACCAAACAAGGTGTGCAAACTCTGCCACAGAAAAAGCGTCATTGCACAGTTTCATTTTGATTATCCCACTATGATCTGATGATATGTTCAAATTCCATAGAAGATTGTGCCTGGTTGACGCTTTTGACTTGCTGTTCATGCAGTACTTCTTGAAAGTAAGAGATCTATCAAATGTTGCTTCTATGAGAATATTATGAAAAAGACAGATAGCTAATCACCATATAGCAGAGATATCGAGTTGCAGACAGGCACAACAAAAAGACTACTAACCAAGTAGTTTTCAGCCAGAAAGCCTTCTTCTGAATTAGACAAAACACACGCAACTTATTCATGCAAACACAGTTTGCACACACACACACACGACCACTGTCTAGCTGCCGAGGCCAGATTGCCAGTAACTGCGCCTAGTGGGAGAAGCAGTCTGGGTGATGGGAGTAAGGAGGAGACTGGGGCAGGGAGGACGACGGATAGCAGGGTTTGGGTGGGGAACAATGAAGTGCTGCTTGTGGAAGCACACAGGGATGACAGCACCTAGCTGCCATATCCTCTCTCCACCTCATCCCTATATGCTTCCAGAAGCAGCACTATACCATCCCTCACCCTCACCCCCCTATCCCTACCCTGTTATTCCTCACCCTCCCTGTCTAGCCTCCTCTTTACTCCAACCACTCAGATTGCTCCTCTCAATATGTGCAGTTACTTGCAGCCACCTTGGCACCCAGAGATAGTGGTAATGTGTGTGTGTGTGTGTGTGTGTGTGTGGGGGGGGGGGGGTGTAAGCACACACATGCACACTTCTGTCTGAAGGCCGTTCAGCTGGAAGCTCAAATGTATAGTCGCCTTTTCATTGTGACTGTCTGCAACCCATCTCCTCTGTATGGTGAGTAGCAGATTTAGCCTTTTCATTAATACTGTTATTCCATAGTGGACTTCCCACTGTTTGATTACACCAAACCAGACATCTCTGACTTGGAATCGCACTGACTGGAGTACAATTGCCTTTAGTGACGAGTTCTGCTTCAAACTGGGCCCCAGCGATTAGCGAAGACATGTCTTGAGATGCTTTGGACAGAGGTGGGATATCAACCTGACTGTCACCCACTACGTAGCCCAACAAGCAGGAATGATTGTCTGAGGTGCCATTTCTTTTTTCCTAGCAGAGCCCCTTTGGTTATCATCTGCAGCAGCCTTAGAGCACAGTGGTAAAGCAACAATATTCATGCTCCGTTTTGTTGCCCTTTATAGCAAGCCATCTTGGGCTTACATTTCAGCAAGGTAATGCCTGCCTGCACATAATGAGAGTTTCTACTGCTTGTCTTTGTGCTTGCCAAACACTACATGGCTAGCAAGGTTGCCAGATCTCCCCCAACTGAGAATGTTGAGCATTATGGGCGTACTCCAACCAGCCAGAGATTTTGATGCTCTTATTTGCCAGTTGGACAAAATTTGGCAAAATATCCCTCAGGAGGACATTGTGCACCTCTATCAATCAGTGTCAAGCCAAACAACTGCCTGCATATGTTGACCTGCTTAATTTGTCAAGTTCTCTCTCTTGAAATGACCATCCAATTTTCTGAAATTGAGCTCGTGTGTGTGTGTGTGTGTGTGTGTGTGTGTGTGTGTGTGTGTGTGTGTGTGTGTGTGTGTGTGTACACAACATCTACAGATTTCCATCCCATTCAGATAATTCCTTCATTGTGCGCCTTTTTGTCTGAAGAGTGTAACAGAAATCACTATGTCTTGTTCACCCAATGATGTCAGGTCCTATGGCCTATGGGACCTATAGGCTATAGGTATTAGAATTATCTAAGATGGCAAAGGACTTTGATGAATAGTTGAGCAAAAAGGACAGTTTCTTTAAAAAGAGATTGTAAGCTGAATATCAACAACAGTAAAAGAAGGGCAATGTAATGTAGTCAATTAAATTGGGGGACACCGAAGTAAAGACACAAAGTAGTAGATGAGTTTCTATTTGGGCAGCAAAGTAACTGATAAAGGACAGAAACATAGAAGATATAAAATGCAGACTGGCAATAGCAAGAAAGGAATTTCTGAGAAAGAGCAGCTTGTTAACATTTAATATAAATTTAAGTATTAATAAGATCTTTCTGAAAGTATAAGTCTAGGGTATAGCCTTGTACATAAATGAAAAGTCAGCAATAAGCAATTTAGAGGAGGATGGAATAGCATATTTTGAAATGTTCTACAGAAGAATGCTGAAGATTAGATAGTCAGGTCAAATAACTAATGAAGTTGCACTTAAATTGGGGAAAACAAAACTTTTATGGCACATCTTGACAGGTGACTTCCTGAGGCATGAAGGAACTGCCAATTTGGTAAAGGCGTGTAGCATGCAAGGTAAAAATTGTAGCAAGGGAGACATAGGCACGAATACAGTAAGCAAGTTCAAATGGGTATAGCTTGCAGTTCTGCATCAGCATCTAGTTTACTGTTAAGTTTCCAAAAGTGTACATTTATCTTGTGAAAAGACCTTTAAGATTAATCTTTCTTCCTGCAAAACCATTTGCAACTGAAAGCGAAAATGGTAGAAGTGACTGGCACACGAAGCAGCCTCTGCCAAACATCATGAAATGGCTTGCAGAATGTAGATATAGATGTAGAGGCAGTAATTAGTTAGATGAAGAGGCTTGCATAAGGTAGACTATGTGGCTCATCAAACCAGTCTTCAGGCAACAATAAGCAAGAACAAAACTTAATGGGTTCTTCTTGCAAAAATGATATAGTCTTTTGATATACCCCTAACATTAATTGCTGCAAGCCATAGCTCACAAATGGGCTAACTGTTTGTGCATAAATGTCAGAATAAATTAGAACTGATACTTGTGGCACTTTTCTCAGTACCATGCTGTTAAGTGATAGTGCATTGCCAAAAATTACAACCATCACTCTATATTAAATGTAGTACAATACCCCATATTATCACAACAATACCATGCCTCACAATTTGAAATGAATATTTCATGGCATATCAAAACAATAAATTCTCTTTGTTTTTGTTGTTGTTGCTTTAATTTAAACATAGTTTATGATTTTTCAGAAGACATATACTCTTCTCTCATCTTCTGGCCATAAAATGGAAGGTGAGCATATGCCTCTTGGTATGCCATGGGCATGCTGCAAATTCTTCGTAGCGAGCACCATAAGCATAAATTTATTTAATGAATGAGAGTTTTTTTCCACTTAGGCTGTATTTGTTTAGACTACTACTTCACTCCAAAACTAGTTTCAGCTTTTTAAGCCATTATTGAGTATTAAGCTAGAAAACAGTGCCACACACATGAAAGTAATAGTGCAATAATTTCGAATGTCCAATTGTACTAGGCATTTCACAATGAAGAAGCAGCAGCATCAATTTAAGTTGATTATTTCTTCACATGTAATAAATATTTTATTTATGTAATAAATATTTTATTTATTCCCAACAAAACTGCACACAAATAATGACAATTCACATCTGTTAAAAATAGGACAAGATGCTGAATTGGGAGAATACTACACAATGGCTAACAAATGTAATTGCCAGCTGTGAGACACGTACACAGTATCTTACCAATGACTAGAAAGGGTGTTTATCGCATGTAATTTTTGGTTTATTCACAGCAATGCTTCATTTCATATCACTTTTAGAAAGTGCTAGTTAAGCACAGTCAACTGTGCATCGTTAGAAAAAAATTAGATTTGTATTAGTGTGTATAAAATGGAAACCAACTCAACAGAACACACTGAAGCACACCATTAATAGAACACCCTTGTTATTTCATTACAGACCTTTTATCTTTATTTGTTTGATAAATCCTACGATAATGGAAAATACTGTATGAAATAAAACAACAAATGATAATAAGTCAAGCAATGTGGTAAGAACTATGGTTACAGAAATTCACAAAGGTTTACCTTTCTGCAACAATTTTCTTCTTCTCCTCTGTCTGCAATTTATTTGTAAGTGACAAATAAAATGCTGGGCTGTTCTCTGCACTTCCATCTGTTAAGAAATTTCTCAGACTGTCTGGTGTATCCAGTTTCTGCTGAAGGAGTTTATTTTTCTTCTTGATGCTCTTTATAACTGTATGAGGAAGAAAGTATTTATTAGAATGGTTCTTTGTCAGTTGTAAATCAGAAGCTACTCGATTAAAATAACTACCTAGAGATATGTTTGAAGAACTGATCTTGCACAGTGTATATTAATAACTTGCTAGAAATAGAACACTAACTTCATCAATTATGTGTGTATCTAGTTTCCAGGATTGAAGATTAACATTGTGCCATCCGGCGACACCACAGTCGTGTCGTGTGCATAGTATCACTCAGTGGCCGACGACAGTACTTTAGTATCTTTTGCATTCTTACGGTCTTTTGTTTCGGTAACAATAAGTTACACATGTCAACGAGTACGTGCCCTTTCATCATGGCAGACGAAAGAGACGATATGATTATTTACGATGAATGTGCGGACGTCTTGTCTGACGTCTCTGACGACTTTGCCAAGTGGGGAGAAGACACTAAATATAAAAAAAATGAAAGTGAAGCAGAATCGTCGGAAGAAGACAACAATGCACAGTGGTCAGACTTTGATTTACTGAGGACCAACAATAAATTTGAAGTATCTCCCGATCCAAACACATTTCCCAAAGATACACAGAGTGCCGAGGATATCTTAGAATTGTATATTGAGAACAATGTATTTGAATGTATTAGCAACGAAACCAACAAGTAATATAGTCAAAATTGCAATAGAAGGCAACTGAATTTAAAAAATGCCAAATTTGTTGACGTTACGGGACCCGAACTTAAAAAATGGTTTGGGCTTGCTATTATTATGGGAATTGTAAAAAAAGCAAAGATCGATGATTATTGGTCAATGAATCTGTTGATAGACACACCGATATTTCACAAAATGAGGTCCTCCAACGGATTCAAATATTATTTTTACATTTTTCTGACAACAACAATAACTCTGATAATGCCGACAGGCTTTTCAAAGTGCAATTCGTAATTGATTATTTTTCCAAAAAGTTTAAAGAAACCTTTAATCCAAATAAAAGAATCTCAGTTGATGAAGGAATGATACTGTGGCATGGACCGTTAAATTTTAAAGTTTACAATCCTTTGAAAATTACGAAATATGACATTCATTCGGATGCTGTGTGATTCGAGTACAGGATACATTTCCTCATTCAAGATATATAGCGGTGCTGGACAGCCTTTAGCAAAAACAGTGATGGAACTATTGACATCTTCTTATGGAAAGTGGCATTACCTCTACATGGATAACAACAATGTAGAACTTGCAGAGAAGTTACTTGAAAAGAAAATTCAAGTTTGTGGAATGATACAGCAAAACATAGGATTTCAGGAAAAATTAAAGCACGCAAAAGTCAATGCTCTACAAAACATAATGCCACTTTGACTGACACTCAAGAAAATGTAGAAAAACCAATTACACAATAAAAAAACCTGAAAGTGTATTAGACTACAACAAATACATGAAAGGAATGGATCGGGCAGACCAATATTTGAGTTATTACCCTATATACAGAAAAACTATATAAAAAAAAAAAAAAATAATAGGTTTGCATGTACCTCTTTAATTGCGCATTATTTAATGTGTTCCGTACATGGTAATAATTCAATACAGACAACAAGAGTCTCAGGTTTCACAATTTTTTATTGAAAGTGTCCGATTTGTCGATAAAAGTCCATGTACCTGCTTCTGAGCAAAACGTGGAGGTTGCCACCACACTGCGTATGTCTCATCATGATCTGGTTGACAGACTGTCCAGTCACATGAAGCAACACCAGCTAATACTTATTTCCGAAACGAATAAACGAAAACAAAGGAACTGCCATGTATGTTCCAAAAACAAAAAAGGAGAACAATAAACTTAATGCGCAAGTCTTGTGGAGTTGCGTTACATCTTAGAGACTGTTTTGCTGCATATAATACGAAAGATAAGTAGTAAGTACCAAAGAAAATGGAAATAAACAAATATATGAAACAAACAAATTTTTTATGATATGAATATAATAGAGGGAAACATTCCATGTGGGAAAATTATAACTAAAAACAAAGATGATGTAACTTACCAAACAAAAGTGCTGGCATGTGGATAAACACACAAACAAACACAAACATACACACAAAATTCAAGCTTTCGCAACCAACGGTTGCTTCATCAGCAAAGAGGGAAGGAGAGGGAAAGACAAAAGGATGTCCTGCCCTGAAATGAGATCCATCCTTCATGAAATCCTCCCCACTCCACCAAGAGTGTCTTTTTGCCGTCCACCTAACCTTCGTAACCTCTTGGTTCATCCCTATGAAATCCCCAAACCACCTTCCCTACCCTCTGGATCCTTACCCTTGTAACCGCCCCCAGTGTAAAATCTGTCCCATGCACCCTCCCACCACCACCTACTCCAGTCCTGTAACCCGGAAGGTGTACACGATCAAAGGCAGAGCCACATGTGAAAGGACCCACGTGATTTACCAACTGACCAGCCTACACTGTGAAGCTTTCTATGTGGGAATGACCAGCAACAAACTGTCCATTCGGATGAATGGACACAGGCAGACAGTGTTTGTTGGTAATGAGAATCACCCTGTGGCTAAACATGCCTTGGTGCACGGCCAGCACATCTTGGCACAGTGTTACACCGCCGGGTTATCTGGATACTTCCCACTAACACCAACCTGTCAGAACTCCGGAGATGGGGAACTAGCCCTTCAGTATATCCTCTCTTCCCGTTACCCAACAGGCCTCAACTTCTGCTAATTTCAAGTTGCCGCCGCTCTTACCTCACCTGTCATTCAACAATATCTTTGCCTCTGTACTTCCACCTCGACTGACATCTCTGCCCAAACTCTTTGCCTTTACAAGTGTCTGCTTGTGTCTGTGTATGTGCAGATGGATATATGTGTGCGCGCGTGCTAGAGTGTATACCTGTCCTCCTCCCCCCCCCCCCCCCAAGGTAAGTCTTTCCGCTCCCGGGATTGGAATGACTCCTTACCCTCTCCCTTAAAACCCACATCCTTTCGTCTTTCCCTCTCCTTCCCTCTTTCCTGATGAAGCAACCGTTGGTTGCGAAAGCTTGAATTTTGTGTGTATGTTTGTGTGTATCAACAATAACATTTTTTTTTTATTTACGTATCAAACACTCCAGCAATACTGAAAAATGGGTTGTACCAGTGTTCTATAAGCAGTCTCTATTATAAATAAGCTACGCTTTCCTAAAATTCTCCCAATAAACTGAAGCCTACCATTCACCTTCCCTATTCCCACTTATGAGCTTGTTCCATTTCATTTTGCTTACAGCCTCACACCTACATATCCAACAAACTTTACTGTACCAAACAGCACATCACTAACACTGTATTCCAACATTTGATGATTGTTTTTCCTACTCATCTGCTTTAACACACATTTTTCTATATTTAGAGTAAACTGCCATTCATCACACCAAATAGATATTCTGTCCACACCATCCTGTATCCTTCTACAATCACTCAACAATGATGCTACAGCATCATGAAGGCCTTGTTGGCCGAAGGCTTACTTCCTGACAGTCTTTTTGTTGTGCCTACATGTGACTGCTACTCAGCATTTCCCTTTATGGTGAGTAGCAACTATCTTTTTCAAAACATTCTCACACACTATCCTGGATTTTCCATTGTTTAAATCGAGATATGGTGTTCCAAAGCAGCATTATGTCCTCTTCCAATACTGAAAATGTATCTATGATTAGTTGTTTGTGCAAGAAGAGTTATTTACCTGTTCATTAATAGCAATGATGGGCTTCAACTATGTTACGGACACTTTGAATGAGGTGTCAATGTCTGTGGAGGAATGGTAGCCCATTCTTCCTCAATACTTGAAACCAGAGAGGGTACGGTCTGGAGGAAAGTCAATGTTCTAACTCATCTCAAAGGTGTTCCATTGGGCTTTCGTTGGGACTCTGAGCAGCCCAGTCTATTTTAGGACTGTTCTTGCCCACAGAACACTGCCTCATCTCCAAGGCATTTCCCTGAGGAGCTGCTCGATCATTGTACCCCTTTCTATTCAACTCCCAACACACAGTCACGGTGCTAGCAGGACTGCTGTTAACATTTTGGAACTCACAAGTGATTCCTTCTTCAGATTTCATGCTCTTTCTTACAGCCATCCTCCACAATGCTTGACAGCCCCTGTCCACAGTACATGAGGTCTCCATGATCTTTATTTAGATGTAGCTATTCCTCCATGTTTCCACTCCACATCAACACTCATCACCAACAACTGACTTGGGCAGCTTTAATAGGACTGAAATATCCCTGATGGATTTGTTACTCAGGTAACATCCAGTGACTGTTTTACATTCAAAGTCACTGTGCTTTCCTGATCCACCCATTCTGCTGTTACTGCTCTATTTACAACACTATACTCCCCACCTTGTTTTATACTGATGGGCATGCCTCTCATGACATTTAGTACTCAATTCCACAATACGTAACGGTTAGATACTATTGATATGATTGTGTACCTTCTGGCATTCAACTGTCAGCATCTATCTCAATGCAGCATAATAATGAAAACATTCACACACAATTTTAACCATTTGAGAGCAGAACCATCTACAAGAAGAGCTCAGTCACATAAAGACAATTTTAAATTGTAATTGATACTATAAACTACCACTTTTACGGACTGTAAGACATGTTTTCTTTCAAAAATTGCCTCCAAAATTCAGGTGCATCTTATACTTTAAAGTAATATAAAAATGTTCAATGTTTGATTTAAAATTCCTATCAGCCTTAAAAATGGTCATATTCCATGCTGTGGGAAACCTACCTATATCTGGCAATACTGGATTCAACTGGTAGCAGCAGCAGCAGCAGCAGCAGCAGCAGCAGTGCATCAATGTGACAAACTTAAGTTCCAGGGATTCACAAGCTTGATAAAACTGTCACCCTCCTGCCCTGCCATCACAAACCCAGAACACTGTCCAGCCTATGATGCATCACTGCAATCAATAACTTGAACTGAAAGTGGTTTGTGTTATCAATAACACTACAATATTGTTATTAGCAGTAAGTTTCATAATGGAAAATATAACAGGTATTCAAATGAAGCAGGCTATAAATTGAAAGTAATAGCATACTTGGTTGGTGCTACAGATTTAAGAAGCATAATGGATTTATGCATGTGAACCAACAACCAAAATCTCTCACAAAATGCCACAAGGGGATGAAAAGAAAATATTATCTTTTCATCACTTTATTATTCAACATCAAAAGAAAACCAGTGTGGAACTAAGCCAAATAGTGAATATTCATGCAACTCCTGACATCTGATGTGCTGAGTAACAGAACTGTTGCCATGAAAGGTGTTAAAACTAACTATAAAAATATATATAAAAAACAAAGATACTGTGACTTAACAAATGAGAAAGCACTGGTAGATAGACGCAATAAAACCACACACAAACACACAAATTTCAAGCTTTCGCAACCCAAGGTTGCTGCTTCATCAGGAAAAAGGGAAGGAGAGGGAAAGACAAAAGGATGTGGGTTTTAAGGGAGAGGGTAGGGAGTCATTCCAATCCCAGGAGTGGAAAGACTTACCTTAGGGGGAAAAAAGGACCAGTATACACACACACACACACACACGCACACGCACACGCACACGCACAGGCAGACATATGCAATTTTATGTGAGAACAGAATTTTATTGGGTTCTTGACAAGATCTTTTTCTGAAGTATGACAGTGGTGATAGTTGTACACTTCATACTTCAATCTTTTTGCAAACACATGAATCTATTATCTTCTATTACTATTTGCAAGTTCTCTTTTGAGCCGAGACTACAATCTACAACAGTCTTTGCTTCCTCAGCATTTCTCGAATTTTGTTATTCAACTAGTGTGGGTCTTTCTCAACCTTAACCCACTTGCTGCTCAGTGCATACTTCTCCAGAGCATGAATTACAATGCATTTGAACTTTGCCCATAATTCCTGTAAGTCCATCATACTGGAACTAAATGATGTCCATGCATTGTGTAAGACACTAACAACTATTTATCTGCTCTTTGTACCAAAAATACTCTCCTGGCCTTCTTGGTGGATTTATTAATGTTAATAACCATTGTCACTATGATGACACAATCACTAATCCTTTTGTCTAATCTGACAGACACTGTCAAAAAGGTCAGGCCTTAGCTACAAGGTCTACAGTATTTCCATTCCGTGTGGGCTGTCTAACTGCTCAAGACAGTTGTCCACACAAAAGTTGGGTCCCTCTCATCCTAACCTTCCACAACCTATCCCCCTCTCCTCCTAAAGAAAGGAACTAATAGTTCTGAAGGCTAGGATTGTGCTTTATGCTTAAACATATGTCTACTGGTAGTACTAAGTTAAGTATTGATCACCCTGTCGGTCTTAATTTTACAGGTTGAACTCATTGTGCAGAGCTGAAGAGATCAGCACAGAATAGACTAGCAGGGTGAGCTGCATCAAAAGTGTCTTCAGGTTGAAGCAGAAGCAGCAGCAGCAGCAGCAGCAGCAGCAGCAGCAACAACAACAGAAGCAGAAGAAGGAAATATCAGTTTGCCACAAATCTAAGAATTAAATTTACACAGACACTGGCTGAACTACAACTGGCTGTCAAGGATCATGGAATAGGATAAGTAAGATTCCCCACTAGTATACACTTTCAAGTTAGCATCCCACTTGATGATCTATTTTTGCTACTTTCAGTAGAAAAAGCTTTTATACATGTGTCAATACTAAAGACTACCAGTTGGTAGCAGCAGGTTGTGCTTTTAGCTACTGTGGTTAGTAGTGGCACAATCTTCCAACAGTCATCGTCATCAGCTGAAGATGGCATGCTGGGAGTCCATTAAAATAATGCGAAGCTGTTTCCCATACTGAAACTATGCATTGAGCACAAAAAAATTGGCACTGGACCAGGACTCTAAACTTGATTTCCCACTTACCATGAGCAGTCATCTTAATAACTTAGGCTATCTGAGCATGCCTCCAGGACCAATCCAAAATTTCATATCGCATGTAGTCACAACCCTTATGCTCACTCAATTCACGATTCCTGCACAGGGAGACAAATAATATATTATCATTTTATTCCATCAAGGCATGAATACACCACTGATTGTTTCAATGCCTGTGTTTATATAGTGTCTGTATCTTTCCAGTACATTGTCCTGACCTCGCATGCATACTGTCCTGACCTCGCATGCATACTGTCCTGACCTCGCATGCATACTGTCCTGACCTCGCATGCATACTGTCCTGACCTCGCATGCATACTGTCCTGACCTCGCATGCATACTGTCCTGACCTCGCATGCATACTGTCCTGACCTCGCATGCATACTGTCCTGACCTCGCATGCATACTGTCCTGACCTCGCATGCATACTGTCCTGACCTCGCATGCATACTGTCCTGACCTCGCATGCATACTGTCCTGACCTCGCATGCATACTGTCCTGACCTCGCATGCATACTGTCCTGACCTCGCATGCATACTGTCCTGACCTCGCATGCATACTGTCCTGACCTCGCATGCATACTGTCCTGACCTCGCATGCATACTGTCCTGACCTCGCATGCATACTGTCCTGACCTCGCATGCATACTGTCCTGACCTCGCATGCATACTGTCCTGACCTCGCATGCATACTGTCCTGACCTCGCATGCATACTGTCCTGACCTCGCATGCATACTGTCCTGACCTCGCATGCATACTGTCCTGACCTCGCATGCATACTGTCCTGACCTCGCATGCATACTGTCCTGACCTCGCATGCATACTGTCCTGACCTCGCATGCATACTGTCCTGACCTCGCATGCATACTGTCCTGACCTCGCATGCATACTGTCCTGACCTCGCATGCATACTGTCCTGACCTCGCATGCATACTGTCCTGACCTCGCATGCATACTGTCCTGACCTCGCATGCATACTGTCCTGACCTCGCATGCATACTGTCCTGACCTCGCATGCATACTGTCCTGACCTCGCATGCATACTGTCCTGACCTCGCATGCATACTGTCCTGACCTCGCATGCATACTGTCCTGACCTCGCATGCATACTGTCCTGACCTCGCATGCATACTGTCCTGACCTCGCATGCATACTGTCCTGACCTCGCATGCATACTGTCCTGACCTTGCATGCATACTGTCCTGACCTTGCATGCATACTGTCCTGACCTTGCATGCATACTGTCCTGACCTTGCATGCATACTGTCCTGACCATGCATGCATACTGTCCTGACCATGCATGCATACTGTCCTGACCATGCATGCATACTGTCCTGACCTTGCATGCATACTGTCCTGATCTTGCATGCATATTGTCCTGATCTGCATGCATATTTTCCTGCTTGTCTGGGAATCACAAACTGTGCAAGAATAAGGGTTGTGACTACATTATAAATGGGAAGTTTGGATCACTTCTGGAGGCATGTTTGATAGCCGAAGTGGTTAAGGCAACCATTCACAATAAGCGGAAAATCTGGGTCACAGTTCTGGTCCAGCACAAATTCTCATGTGTCACAAACAGCTGATGTTAATGCAGTCACAGTATGTAGAATCAATTCATATGTCTACCGCAGCTGTAATTTTCAGTGAAAATGTCTGTTCCTTCAGGCATGCATGCATGCACGCACGCACGAATGACATTGTGTGGATAGATTCCTTTGCAAAACTGATTTAATTTTATTTACGTATGTATGTGGACATGAACTTACACTCAACAAAAGTATTCACCACCTAAGAATTTGTACCTGTTCACTAACTGCAAGTTTTGCAGCTATTACCATTTGATATATCTTACGCACTTCCTATAAGTACTTAAGAATGCATTTATCCATTACTCACATTCCTCAAAGTTGTCTTCACTTTCACTAGAAGATTGATTGTGTGTTTGAGACCTCCAGCTGCAAGAGGGGGGAAAAAATTAGGAACATACACTACTATGAAACATTACCAATAATTAACAAAAAATGTCAATTTCATATTAAGTTCTGCTGATAGATTCTGGGACTGTCGCGGTGTGAGTAACATTTTTCATGAAATTTGCTGTCTATGCAGATGTATATACCATATGCATTTGATTGTGAGCTGAGTAAGTAGTTTCACTGTTTATGAAAATGAATGTAAATTATTACATCATACATGATTCAAATGTGTGAAACATATGACAGCAGACACAGCCACATCTGTGAGGTTTACCAAGGTTTATCAAAACAAGGCAGCGACTAAATCAATGGTCCATAATTATGCACAAATAATTATTTCAGGATGTGAGAATGTTCACAGACTGCAGTGACTACTGTTTACACACATAATCTACGCATAAATTTGTTAGCACTGATTTTTACAATGATTTAATTTACACTCACTGCCATCTGAAAGGTTTGATATCTACTTCCCAACGGTAGAGACCTAGAATAATTTTATCAAGGACAGTTGAATTAATAAATCAATAAAATTAAGCTGTATCATCACTGAATTAATCTTTAATGTGTGCATTTGAAGTTAAAAATCTGACTGGGGTTTTATTAAACCTGCAGTTCAGTTCTCAACCCTGGAATGATTTATGGTGCCAATGAAATCATCTAAAGTTGCCTGTCAATTTCCTATAACATCTTGATGCAGTTATCACATCAAGATAATGCTGTTATACTTTAGTGATAACCCACAGAGTTTCCATTAAAAAAAATTCTCCAGATTCAGATGCATTCTCTCATTTGTAGTATTGCAGCTCACTGACAGTTATTTAAACACAAATAACTTTATGAGTGTTCAAAGAATAAGGCACACACTGGCAGGTAGTGTCCAAATACCTTGTAGCAGAGTTTTGTTGTGCAGCAGATAATTTACTTAGCGTGGATGAGTGAAAAAGACAGCTTCCTCAGTAAATGCAAAAAGCCACAAAATCAGGACAACTTAGGCCAACCAAGTGAAATCACACCAGGAGCTACTTGCTGATGCAGTGAGTGCTGTAACTGAGGTGGCAAGGTGGATACCTTATGTTGTCACCAGAGAGGCAGTAACATTACATATACACTGAAGAGCCAAAGGAACTGGTACACCTGCCTAACATCGTGTGGGGCCCGTGTGAGCACGCATAAGTGCCGCAACACGACATGACATGGACTCTACTAATGTCTGAAACAGTGCTGGAGGGAAATGACACCACGAATCCTGCAGGGCTGTTCATAAATCTCTAAGAATACTAGGGGACGGAGATCTCTTGGAACAGCATGTCACAAGGCATCTCAGATATGCTAAATAATGTTCATGTCTGGGGATTCTGGTGACTAGCAGAAGTGTTTAAACTTGATGCTCTTTAGCAATTCTGGACATATGAGGTGTCACATTGTCTTGCTGTAATTGCTCAAGTCCGTCGGAATGCATAACGGACATGAATGGCTGCAGGTGATCAAACAGGATGCTTACATACGTGACACCTGTCAGAATCGTATTTAGACATATCAGGGGTCCCATATCATTCCAACTGCACATGTCCCTCAGCATTACAGAGGCTCCACCAGCTTGAACAGTTGCCAACATGCAGGGTCCACGGATTCATAAGGTTGTCTCCATACCAGTACATGTCCATCTGCTCGATACAATTTGAAATGAGAATCGTCCAACCAGGCAACATGTTTCCAGTCATCAATAGTCCAATGTTGGTGTTGGGCCAAGGGAAGTTGTAAAGCTTTGTGTCATGCAGACATAAAGGGTACACAAGTGGGCCTCTGGCTCCAAAAGACCACATTGATAATGTTTTGTTGAATGGTTCGCATGCTGAAGCTTGTTGATGGCCCAGCACTGAAATCTGCAGCAATTTGTGGAAGGGTTGCACTTCTATCACGTTCATCAATTCTCTTCAGTTGTCCTTGGTCCTGTTCTTGCAGAATATTTTTTTGGGTGCAGCGATGTCCAAGATTTGATATATTACTGGATTCCTGATATTCGTGGTACACTCGGGAAAGGGTCATACAGGAAAATCCCTACTTCATCACTACCTCAGATGCTGTGTCCCATCGCTCATGCACTGACTATAAAATCGTGTTCAAACTCGCTTAAATCTTGATAACCTGCTATTGTCACACCAGTAACCAATTTAACAACTGCACCAGACACTTGTCTTATACAGGTGCTGCCAACCGCAGGATCCTATTCTGTCTGTTCACATCTATCTGTATTTGAAGACACATGCATACACCAGTTTCTTTGGCACTTCAGTGTATATTCATTTAACAGGGCGAAGGCAATAATACATCAGAGTACAACTATATAACAATAATACATCAACAAGTAAAAAACATGAATGATATTAAATAAGATAGCAAATGAGGAAACAGCTTCAATGTAGCCTTCCCCAACCTGGGTGATGAAATATTGGCATCCAATGTCCAAGTAACTCATTCCTCCAGCCACCATAACAGCCGACCACACCGGTCACTAGATTTTTTTAAGTTTATAGCTACAAAATTACATATACATCATTCTGTTAAATTATCTGAAAACACTATTAGTACTATGGTAATAAAGTACTCATTTTTAAGAACTTTTACTGGAACTCAAATAATATACAGCTTCCTAAGCATACAACGTAAGTATTTATTGAGAAACAAAGTGTTCATCTCTCAGAAACGTGTGGAGGAAAATATGCGATTTTCATCATCTGTGTTTCTTGTATAGAGTTGTTCTGTAAACTCCAGCTGTCTGGGAGTAAAATATTCTTTGCCTGGAAAAGAGCTCTATTTAATTCAGAGGAAAACTTTTAGGTAAAGAGTTCAAACTCTATTAGTATTGTAAACTCCTCCAGTCATACCGAAACTTAAAAGATACACACACAAACACTATGAATAACTTGAAACCAAAAAATAGCACAGTACAATCAGTGGTAAACAAATTCAATGATTACTTTCTCACAGCACCAGCAAATAGGATATATACTAGTATAAACAAAATTCATTATATTAAATTTATTCTGGTAGACAGTTTACAACAGGGATAGAAATTTTCCAAAATGCAACCATTAATGAAGCTCCGAGGAAAATCATAACCAGCTCCTATCAGAGCACAAAAAAGCAAATTTAGTCCTGTTTAAAAAGCCGACTAGAAAGCGAGATCCTAGCTGCCTCATTCCGCCTTCCTCAGCACATTTAAAAATTGTCTCAAAAGTTTTGGAATGCGAACATATCTTTGCCCTTTCTAACATGCAGCTCACCTCTCACTCACTGAAGCTCCCGTTCCTCTAACTATCTCACTCATCAGTCCATTGCTGTAAGTTGCTCATACCCATCCACTCCCATTTGCACATTCTCTCATCACTCATTCATTCCAAATTGTTGTCACTCTTTCCTTGTGTCTGTGACTCACTGTCTTCTGTATCTCAGCCACAGTCTCCTCCATTCTGTCCTCCTCACCACCACCACCACCACCACCACCACCACCACCACCACTGCTGCTGTCTCCTCTCATTCTCTCCCTCTTGCTCTCTCTTACTATTACTGTCTCATTCATTCCTTCCCAGTGCTGCTCTCTCTTCTCACTGTCAATGTCTCTCTTCCTCATTGTCATTAACTGTCTCATTATCACTGGATCTCTCCCACTTCCACTTTCTCCTTTTCTATTCCTCTTCAGCTGGCACCGTCTCCTCCATTCCTTTCCTAGCACTGTTCAGTCACTGTTAACTATGACCCACTGCCATTTTCTTCTTCACTCTTTCTGTATCACAACTACTGTCTGCTGTCTTCCAGTATTTATTACTTTTCTGTCTCTTTGCCACTTTCAGTCTCCGTCAGCATAAAAAAAATGCTAATATCATGTTAACAAAATCTTCCATCCGTTCTTGGTATAACAACATTATGATAAATGAAAAGCACCAGTTTGATTTTGTTCTACAATATTACTTTTATTGTGTTAACCAGTTTTCAGCTTACAAGACCATCTTCAGACATTTAAATGTTTGAATATGGCCTTGTAAGCCGAAAATCACATAACAAAAAATGGTTCAAATGGCTCTGAGCACTATGGGACTTAACATCTGAGGTCATCAGTCCCCTAGAACTTAGAACTACTTAAACCTAACTAACCTAAGGACAGCACACACATCCATGCCCAAGGCAAGATTCGAACCTGCGACTGTAGCGGTCGTTCGGTTCCAGACTGAAGCGCCTACAACCGTACCACCACACCAGCCGGCAAACCACATAGCACAATAAAAGTAATATTGTAGAACAAAAGCAAACTGGTGCTTTTCATTTATTAAAATGCTAATACGTTCACATGCCAAAATTTTTGAAGGGGCTGAGGAGGGTGGAATGAGGCAGTTGGTACCCCACTTTGCTGTCAGTATTTAAACAGGAGCATACTCACATTTTTGGGCTCTGAGAGGAGCATTTTTTCTCTGGTTCTCTTCTTTTCCATGCCACAGCAGGGCACGCCATTCATGTGACAAGAACATTATGGGTGAGTAAAATTTTGATAGTTTAGTTATGTGGAACTGAAACAATGCAAAACCAATTTTACATCTCAGACAGCATTTTACTTGCACAAAACTTTTGCATGTGCTTCTGTACTACAAGATGGGGTTTCCAGAACCCTTCTGATAGTTAGAGACACTTTTCAGTATCTTTCTCCACGCCATATCACTTTATAAACTACATTTTCACCTCACACCATATTTTACTTTGTTATTTTATGCATCCAGGTAGGGTAACTTTGACCCTATGTATACTGGAAAAGGATAAAGACATCAAGAAAATTTTCAAGACTGTTTAAGATCGGGATCTTAGGAATGTACCAAAAATTTCAGCTGTTTGCTGTCTTGGAATCTACAGTTCTCTTTTGGTATGGTGGGGGGAGGGAGATAAGGAAAGGGACAGCCCACTGTAGGCTACATAATATGCAATTAGACCCAAACAGTTAGATCGATTTGCCTAAGCGGGAGAAAGTATGCAATATTCATATTTTGATCCTGTACTGTAGCATAGTGACACTAAGACAATCCTTCTATAGGATATACAAATGGCCCCTAGCCCAACGGATATCCAAAATGCGTGGCCCTACCGTTTTATCACCAATATAACTGGAATTATGAGGCCCAGAAGAATCTCGTTTTTATGTGCAGCATTTTGGAACATATCAGGTAGCACATACTATTGCTTGGATAGTGATAACTAAAAATATCAATGTTTTCAGCAGAATGTTAAAATCTTGGGCTGCCTGGACAATACCACTAATGGTACGTTTGCAATTGTCTAACAATTTCAGGCATATTTACTGGCAGGCTTAAATATGAAGCTATCTTTCATTTTTCTGTGATATGTTGGGGTCTGTATGTGCCAAAATAAGTGAAGAATCAGTCTGGTCAGTCAAGGCATGCCTACAACACTTTCTCGGATTGAGACGCCACTGTCCACTGTGACACTTGGTAAGAAATCCATAGTGCAGGCTTAATTACTGTATTGTGTACCACAGAAAGGTCTTCACCTTCCATAACTGCTGCTCTCCCCAATGCAGTTTATAAACTGTCACTTTGACCTTGCTGGAAATTTACTGTAGGAAATTATGCAAAACTCAGCAACTTTGTAGTCTGTAAATTTTTTCTTGTAAACTAATCATTTAGAGTGAAGAGCTGAATATGCAAGCTAGAAAATATTATATAATGATGCAAATGATTAGCCAGTGGCATCAGGCCAACCAGCTGTGCATTAACCAGACAGAAGGAGGAACTAATTTTTAATCTGAATGTAATTAAAAAAAGAAAATAAATTACATCAACTGATTACAACCAAAAATTCTCTTCGCTAGGGCATGCGAATTATCAGTGCAGCAAATAAGCTTGTGCACTTTTTACTGCATAAACTAAAAAAAGTATGGATAAACAACTGTTACTCTGCTCATACTTGGCTTTCTTCCATGTCAAACTGCAGTATGGAATATTGCTATGGAGTATTTCTCCATGGGCTAATGTATTTTCACATGGCAGAAAAAAGCAATCAGGTGTCTATTAGGATTAGCACCCAGAGAGTCTTGCAAAAACTTTAATAAACATCTTAGCACAATGAATGTACCTATTCTGTACATATACAACTGTTTAATATATGCTACAGAAAACATGGGAACATACAACGATAAGCTGTGATGTGCATGTACACAATACCAGCAACAGTCAGTGGGATTTTCCTTGTTGAAGGACTGCTACAGTTCATAATACCTACAAGCACTTAAGCATTTTTCATTAAGTTACCTTACTAAGCCTGTTCATTATAACTAAATAAATGTAAAAGGGTATTACAAATGTGGGTAAAATACAATGAATTCTATTCAATTGAAGCATTCTTAGAAACTAATAATTTACTTTCTGTGATCTTGTACATAAATGATAATATATAAAACTTTACTCCCCTCCCACGAACCATGGACCTTGCCGTTGGTGGTGAGGCTTGCGTGCCTCAGCGATATAGATAGCCGTACCGTAGGTGCAACCACAATGGATGGGTATCTGTTCAGTGGCCCGACAAATGTGTGGTTCCTGAAGAGAGGCAGCAGCCTTTTCAGTAGTTGCAGGGGCAACAGTCTGGATGATTGACTGACCTGGCCTTGTAACACTAACCAAAACGGCCTTGCCGTGCTGGTACTGCAAACGGCTGGAAGCAATGGGAAACTACAGCCGTCATTTGTCCCGAGGACATGCAGCTTTACTGTATGGCGTCCTCTTGTGTAAAATATTCCGGAGGTAAAATAGTCCCCCATTCGGATCTCTGGGCGGGGACTACCCAGGAGGACGTCGTAATCAGGAGAAAGAAAACTGGCGTTCTATGGATCGGAGCGTGGAATGTCAGATCCCTTAATCGAGCAGGTAGGTTAGAAAATTTAAAAAGGGAAATGGATAGGTTAAAGTTAGATATAGTAGGAATTAGTGAAGTTCGGTGGCAGGAGGAAAAAGACTTTTGGTCAGGGTTATAAACACAAAATCGAATAGGGGTAATGCAGGAGTAGGTTTAATAATGAATAAAAAAATAGGAGTGCGGGTATACTACTACAAACAGCATAGTGAACCCCTTATTCTGGCCAAGATAGACACAGCCCACACCTACTACAGTAGTACAAGTTCATATGCCAACTAGCTCTGCAGATGACGAAGAAATTGAAGAAATGTATGATGAAATAAAAGAAATTATTCAGATAGTGAAGGGAGACAAAAATCTAATCGTCATTGGTGACTGGAATTTGGTAGTAGGAAAAGGGAGAGAAGGAAACGTAGTAGGTGAATATGGATTGGGGCTAAGAAATGAAACAGGAAGCCGCCTGGTAGATTTTGCACAGAGCACAACTTAATCATAGCTAACACTTGGTTCAAGAATCATAAAAGAAGGCTGTATACATAGAAGAAGCCTGGAGATACTGACAGGTTTCAGATAGATTATATAAGGGTAAGACAGAGATTCAGGAACCAGGTTTTAAATTGCAAGACATTTCCAGGGGCAGATGTGGACTCTGACCACAATCTATTGGTTATGAACTGTAGATTAAAACTGAAGAAACTGCAAAAAGGTGGGAATTTAAGGAGATGGGGCATGGATAAACTGACTAAACCAGAGGTTGTACAGAGTTTCTGGGAGATCATAAGAGAACATTGACAAAAATGGAGGAAAGAAATACAGTAGAAGAAGAATGGGTAGCTTTGAGAGATGAAGTATTGAAGGCAGCAGAGGATCAAGTAGATAAAAAGATGAGGGCTAGTAGAAATCCTTGGGTAACAGAAGAAATATTGAATTTAATTACTGAAAGGAGAAAATATAAAAATGCAGTAAATAAAGCAGACAAAAAAGAATACAAACGTCTCAAAAATGAGATTGACAGGAAGTGTAAAATGGCTAAGCAGGGATGGTTAAAGGACAAATGTAAGGATGTAGAGGCATATCTCACTAGGGGTAAGATAGATAATGCCTACAGGAAAATTAAAGAGACCTTTGAAGAAAAGAGAACCACTTGTATGAATATCAAGAGCTCAGATGGAAACCCAGTTCTAAGCAAAGAAGGGAAGGCAGAAAGTTGGAAGGAGTATATAGAGGGTCTATACAAGGGTGACATACTTTAGGACAATATTATGGAAATGGAAGAGCATGTAGATGAATATGAAATGGGAGATATGATACTGCGTGAAGAGTTTGATAGAGCATGAAAGACCTGAGTCGAAACAAGGCCCCAGGAGTAGACAACATTCCACCATCTGGTGAGCAAGATATATGAGACAGGCGAAATACCCTCAGACTTTCAAGAAAAATATAATAATTCCAATCCCAGGTGCTGACAGGTGTGAAAATTACCGAACAATCAGTTTAATAAGTCACAGATGCAAAATACTAACGGGAATCCTTTCCAGTCGAATGGAAAAACTGGTAGAAGCCGACCTCAGGGAAGATCAGTTTGGATTCCGTAGAAATGTTGGAACACGTGAGGCAATACTAACCTTACGACTTATTTTAGAAGAAAGATTAAGGAAAGGCAAACCTAGGTTTCTAGCATTTGTAGACTTAGAGAAAGCTTTTGACAATGTTGACTGGAATACTCTCTTTCAAATTCTGAAGGTGGTAGGGGTAAAATACAGGGAGCGAAAGGCTATTTACAATTTGTACAGAAACCAGATGGCAGTTATAAGAGTCGAGGGGCATGAAAGGGAAGCAGCGGTTGGGAAGGGAGTGAGACAGGGTTGTAGCCTGTCCCCGATGTTATTCAATCTGTATATTGAGCAAGCAATAAAGGAAACAAAAGAAAAATTCAGAGTAGGTATTATAATCCATGGAGAAGAAATAAAAACTTTGAGGTTCGCCGATGACATTGTAATTCTGTCAGAGACAGCAAAGGACTTTGAAGAGCAGTTGAATGGAATGGACAGTGTCTTGAAAGGAGGGTATAAGATGAACATTAACAGAAGCAAAACGAGGGTAATGGAATGTAGTCGAATTAAGTCGGGTGATGCTGAGGGAATTAGATTATGAAATGAGACACTTAAAGTAGTATAGGAGTTTTGCTATTTGGTGAGCAAAATAACTGACGATGGTCGAAGTAGAGAGGATATAAAATGTAGACTGGCAATTGCAAGGAAAGCGTTGCTGAAGAAGAGAAATTTGTTAACATCGAGTATAGATTTAAGTGTCAGGAAGTCGTTTCTGAAAGTATTTGTATGGAGTGTAGCCATGTATATGGGCGAGAGGGGGGATGGGCGAGAGGGGAATGTGATTCACATATACTAGGATTACGTGTGGACCAAAAGATTGAACCCTGTGCGACTCCTTTTGTGATCTTTACCTAGTCACTACAGTTTTCTCTACTTCAAACACAATTTGGATTATACAGCACAATGTAGTGGATTTTGTTTGCTACATATTATGTAACTAGTTGCATGTAAAGCCATCAGTTCCATAACAATTAAGTTTTTTTATTTTGGAAAACAATGTCAGTAAGGCACCTGGATGACTGTCTTTGTCACCTTTCTTACACAGAGGTCTAACACTTGCACATTACAATCTGCCTGGAAAAATTCCTTGAGCCAATGATGCATTACATATATTACTAAGGATATACTACTAAGGACATTATGTTAGAAACACTCTTGAGAATGCTGTTAGAAATTCTATCAACACCCTATGAGCTTTTACTTCTTGGAAATTTTCGAATTCTATTAACGTTTTGTGAAGGATGTTGGTAGTACTTTTAGTTGCTTAAAGTTTTGTGAATGACTTTTTTAATATAGTCTCTTGCTTCTTCAAATGAACCATTAAATCCTATTTTTGATGCTACATTTATAAAGTGATTGTTAAAAATACTTGTAACTTTTGAATTATTAGTCACAACATTAAACTAAATGACAAGTATGGTATCTTCTACACTGACTGGTTGTCCTGTCTCCTATTTCACTATATCCCATATAGTTTTATTTCTTTCTACAACATTATCGTTTTCTGTCAGGATGTGCAAACTTTTGGACATGCTAATAAGTTTCCCAGAAATATCACAGATTTGGCAGAAGAGTAGACTTGCTGTAGGTGCCTACACTATGAGATCAAAAGTATCCAGACACCCCCAAAAACATACGTTTTTCATATTAGGTGCATTGTGCTGCCAACTACTGCCAGGTCCTCCATACCACCAAGCTCTGTAGTCATTAGACATTGTGAGAGCAGGATGGGGCCCTCCACGGAACTCACAGACATGATCGGGTGTCACTTGTGTCGTCCATCTGTATGCAAGATTTCCACACACCTAAATACCCCTAGGGGCAACGGCCTTGCCGCAGTGGCTACACCGGTTCCCGTGAGATCACCGAAGTTAAGCGCTGTCGGGCGTGGCCGGCGCTTGGATGGGTCACCATCCCGCCGCCACGTGCTGTTGCCATTTTTCGGGGTGCACTCAGCCTCGTGATGCCAATTGAGGAGCTACTCGACCGATTAGTAGCGGCTTCGGTCAACGAATACCGTCCTAACGGTCGGGAGTGCGGTGTGCTGACCACACGCCCCTCCTTATCCGCATCCTCCTCGGAAGATGACACGGCGGCCGGACGGTCCCGGAAGGGCCACTTGTGGCCTCAAGACGGAGCTTTTTTTTTTTTTAAATACCCCTAGGCCCACTGTTTCCGATGCGATAGTGAAGTAGAAACATGAGGGGACACAGCACAAAAGCGAACATGCTGACCTCGTTTGTTGACTGATAGAGACCGCCAACAGTTGAAGAGCATCCTAATGTGTAATAGGCAGACATCTACCCAGGCCATCACACAGGAATTCCAGACTGCATCAGGATCCACTGCAAGTACTATGACAGTTAGGTGGGAAGCGAGAATAGTTTGATTTCATGTTCGAGCGGCTGCTCACAAGTCACACATCACGCCAGTAAATGCCACACAATGCCTCACTTGGTGTAAGGAGCGCAAACGTTGGATGATTGAAATGTGGAAAAACGTTATGTGGAATAATGAATCACACTACACAATGTGGTGACTCAATGGCAGGGTGTGAGTATGGTGAATGCTCAGTGAATGTCATCCGCCAGCGTGTGTTGTGCCAACAGTAAAATTCAGAGGCACTGGTGTTATGGTGTGGTTGTGTTTTTCATGGATGGGGCTTGCACCCCTTGTTGTTTAGCATGGCACTGTCACAGCATAAGCCTACATTGATGGTTTAAGCACCTTTTTGCTTCCCACTGTTGAAGAGCAATTCTGGGATGGCGATAGCATCTTTCAAGACGATCGAGCACCTGTTCATAGTGCATAGCCTGTGGGGGTGGGGTCACACAACAATAACATCCCTGTAATGGACTGGCCTGCACAGAGTCCTGACCTGAATCCTATAGAACACTTTGGGGATATTTTGGAACACTGACTCGTGCCAAGCCTCACTGACCGACATCGATACCTCTCCTCAGTGCAGCACTCCATGAAGAATGGGCTGCCATTACCTAAGAAACCTTCCAGCACCTGATGGAATGTACGCCTGCAAGAATGGAAGCTGTCATCAAGGCTAAGTGTGGGCAAACACCATACTGAATTCCAGCATTACCGATGGAGGGCGCCACAAACTTTTAAGTCATATTCATCCAGATGTCCAGATACTTTTGATCTCACAGTGTATACTGCAAGGGAGCATTTGATGTGGAAGGGACAGCATGTGTCACAGTGTAGCTATTGTTGCTTATTGGTTGGTTTATATGGACTGAGGTTTGGATGTGGGTTTCAGTGAGGTGGAAGTCTATGTCAAGGAAATATTACTTTGACCTTGGAAAAGAAGCAGGCAAATTTGAGTTTGAAAAATGACTAAAGCTTTTGTAGGAAGCAGAGGAATTCTTCACCAGTCCAGGCCACAAGAATGGCACTGATAAATCTGTACCAAACCAGAGTGCCCAACTTCTGGTTCTTCAGAGGTGCTTCTTCCAAGCAGTCCACAAAAAGCTTGGCATTCGATGATACCAGCCCGATTTCCATGATAGCACCCCTAATTAGTTTGAAGCAGTTATGTCTATAAACATAACACAGTACAACAAATGTTTTAAGAAGTCTTCTGTACATAAATTTACTAAGTTTGTGATGACTATCAACCATGTCACGTATTAACATCTTTGTTTTCCAAGCTCTTTGGGAGCAGCCTGTGGTCTTGCACGAAACTGTAAACACGTATGTACTGGGAATCATTTATTCGTGGGTGCTACAACGAACTTTTGTTCTGTCATGCAGTACACAATGGACCGCTTGCAGCCTGCTACACTGCACACGAACCACCTAGATTTTCCAGTGGACGCCCCGGCATCATTTTCCAATTATCCACCTTGAGTTCACAATAGTTTGATGCAGTTTCTGAAAAACAGCTAACTGTACTCAACAGAATGGTGTTTCTACATTTCCACAGCCACATGTGCTGGTATCAGGTACATATAACAACTTTTCGTTATCCTACATTAATCTGCCAGTGTGTGCCAGCGTTCCGTACCAACAGAATGTTTTTCGTGCACAAAACTTTGCATGTGAACACGTTTACTGAGTGCTCAACAAAGGCTGCCGTCAGCAGACTACAACCAAAACCACCTCCACTGCCACTTCGGCCTCAGGCAACTCGACAGACGACACTACTCACCACTCTGCTTGGTGTTATTTCCATTCCTGATTTTGTGACGCAGCTAAGAAATGTCGTTCCCAAACTAATACCGCGACCCCACTCAGGCACATCTCACAGATGCCTGTATGTTAATATTTCTTCACCTCGTGCTCTAGGACAATTGTATGTGAAAGATGCAGTGTCTTTTGTTTCTAGGCGACACGTGGGCTGAGGTCAGTGGCATTACAAACCAAGCCAGATGCTCAGGACAGGAAATTTCATGTTCATCCTGGAACTACGGATTTTGCGCCAGCCCCTCCTACTCCCCCACCCCACACTACCAGCATCTGCTTTAAGAGTGTATCCAATGGCACACACCATCCCTGCCACATGTGTTCTGCAATGTTAGACTATTTCAACAACTTCAATGCATCGGTAGCGGAGGGGCCCAGGAACTGTACTCTGTTGTTTTCCGCACACAGGTTGACTACGGTCAACTCTTCACCAGTCCACTCTACGCCTGATGACGTTACTCCATCGAATGCCCGACTCATTTCTCGACCACGGTCGAGCCAGCTGCGCCTACTATGTCGTGAACTGGTATACAACCACTGCACTCAAGCCAGTTACGCTGTAGAGCTACAAACAGGGAGCAGCAGTTTCCAACAAACCATTACACCTAGACTCCCCCATCCGTTCGCCTAAACTACTGCCCCTTCACAAGGACCACCCATGCACATGATTTGCCTTGGTCAACCATGTCCTGCAGCTACATGGCATCACTCATGATAACTAATTCTTTTGCTTACTGTGTCACATCCATGATGAACCGGGCCTGATCTGCGATTTTGTGGCTTCGCCTCTCACTATGGACAAATATGTATTCGGCCAATGCACCATCGTCTAGCACCTATTCAGATCTACAGAGGAAGCTATCCGCATCATCATCATCATCATCATCATCATCAGTCACGAGTTGCTGGATTCCAGATCCCCCTCACAGCTCTGGCAGCACCTCTGCACTACGATTGAAACACATCATATGCCGGACGCTACACTTTGGACCATCTGGTTGCTCAAACTTCCTTCAGAAGGTCAAATTCACTTTCTCCGTCTAACTTCAGCCCCACTGGACGCTAAACTGAAGATCGCAGAACAGGTTTACACCATCTTGCCACCCCTGCGTACTTTCACAGGGGCCCTCAGGCTTCAGGGGTTGGCACACCTGTGCTGCAGTTTCCATCATTTGTTACAGAGTACACACAAATCACTGTGCATGCGCGCCGACCCAACGCCGCCTGGTAGCTGCCGCCGTAACTCCTTGCTCTACTGTGGCGGCGCCATCTGAGGAATCTACAAACACTACCACCTCCATCGCTGCTTCGACCTCAGGCAGGTCGACGGATAACACTACGCACTGCTCTGCTTGGTGTTATTTCCATTCCCACTTTGGCGGTTGCCCCCACTTCGAGCTGCCAATAATTTTTTGATCCAATCTCATCGCATAACTAATTTAAACTTTCAACAGCAGTACATTAACACTCTCTTACAGTGGAATTTCATTATCACCGATGTGGTTGAACCCGTGCTCAGGGTAGATTTTCTCTTAGGGCATGCTCTTTCTCCTAACTTACAATGAGGTACATTAATCTTTAACTCGGCAGACTGTACCACTGGTTCTGATATTTCTTCCCTCTCCTCAGAGAGCGCCACTCTATTGTACATGCTAGTTGAAGCGGCTGTTGAAGTGCTCTCTCTTAAATCATGCAATGACGAGCTTTGGGACAACAGCAAAGCCCTCACTTACACATTGCCGCAGTGCAAGCCAAGCTCACGGATGCTCTTAAGCACGTCACCCAACTGTCACATAAGGCCACAGCCCCAGCTCCCGCACCACCTCCTCACACTCGCAGCTGATGCCGCGTGACATTTCTACTATCGAACAGAAGCTGTGCTCACGACACCACCAAGTATCCCACTGAGTTCCACGACAGGGACTACCAGTGGATCACCATCACTGATGCTGATCTGCCTGCCCGAGACACACAAACATATGCATTACAGGTTAGACATACTTCATCAGGTGCGGGTCCATCATCCACGTCAGTGTTTGGGATCAACAAGGGTACTGTCCATAGCATCAATACCATGGAAAGTCCACTGCTGCTTGCAAAGGCTAGGTGTTTAAAACCAGAAAAACAAACATGCCAAAGCGATTATTCAGGAACTTTTAGACTATTCACCCTTCTAGTAGTTGTCGTTGCCCATTCATTTGGTACCTAAGAAAGACAACACTTTCTCTCTCTGCGGAGATTATTGAGCGATTAACAACAGAATAATTTTAGATAACTATCCCGTCTCTAATACTCACAATTTTACTTCCCAACTGCATGGAGCACAAATTTTCAGTGCAAATGACTGTCACAAGGTGTACCACCAACTGCCAATGGCATCCAAAGACATCGAAAAAACTGCCATCATGCTGTTCAGATTGTTCTAGTATCTTTTTACGCCTTTCGGCCTTAAAAATGCCGCACAGACATGGCAACGATTCATTGACTCATTGGTTGGAAAACTGGACTTTGTGTATGTGTACCTGGACGACTTGTTAATTTTTTTCTTCCTCACTCGACGAACATGAAATCCACTTAATTATGAGGTCCCTCTTACAAGCAAACGGTGTTGCGGTAAACAATGCTAAGTCACAACTCTGCCACACTAGTGTCACTTTTCTGTGCCACATGGTTTCTGACAGCTGTGTCCGCCCTGTACCAGAACGGGTCGAGGCTATTAGTACGGTGCCTTTGCCCAAAGACTTTCAAGGGCCTCTGCTGCTTCCTAGGAACTATAAATTACTACCGCAAACAATTTTCCCAAACTGCCAAAATAGAAACCCCACTGATGAACACTCTTGCAAGCAAAAAGACTTCAGGGTCTTGGGCAGTCATGTTGACTCCAGACATGCGACGTGCACTTGACAACCTCTAGTCAGCCTTACAGACGGTTGTTACACTTGCTCACCCCATCCCTCACGCTCCAATCTCTCTTACTACAGACAGAAGTGATACAGCAGTTGGGGCGGTACTTCAGCAAACTATGGGTTCTGTTTTACAGCCACTCAGATTTTTCTCCCACAAACTGTCCACTTCCCCATGCAAATGGTCGACCTTCGACTGGGAACTATTTGCCATTTACACCGCATTGCACTCTGATACTAAAACAGGACTCGAACTTGAGTTAGACACTTTCCGGTTTCTTGTCACCCATCTGGTGCAATATTTCAACAGGACGCATACGCCTGGTGATTCCTGCACCTCTCCGCTGGGACATTTTTAATAGTATTAATGACTTGGCACACCCTGGCATATGCACCATCGCACTTCTGGTATCCGAACATTTCGTTTGACCCAGGGTGATAAAACAATGCCGCAGTTGGGTGCGAGTGTGTGTGTGTGTGTGTGTGTGTGTGTGTGTGTGTGTGTGTGTGTGTGTGTTGCTTGTAAGCAAGGGTGTGCTTACAAGCAACACACACACACACACACACACACACACACACACACACACACACACACACACACACACACACACACACACATCGTAGCCCGCCCCCCCCCCCCCCCCCGGGCTCCTTCCATTATATACAGACGCCATTGACAGATATACCCTCACTACTATTACAGCCGACACGGTGGCCCCAGCCCTTTTATTATTGTGGATCTCGCACTTTGGCTGTCCAGCTTCTATCACCTCTGATCAGGGTCACCAGTTTGAGTCCACCCTCTTCTGGCAGCTTTGTGAACTGTGCGGGGTGAAACAACTTAGAACAACAGCATACCATGCTCAGAGCAATGGGTCTGTCAAATGCTGGCACTGAAGTTTAAAGCTTCACTGATCTGCCATGAAGGCAAGTGGGCCGACACCCTACCGTGGGTAATGTTAGGTGTTCGGGCAGCATACAAAGAATACCTTGGCGCATCTCTGGTGGAAGTATTATACGGAGAACCCCTCACACTCCCAGCAGAGTTAGTCGAGCCTTCACTCCCTCTGGATCAAATCTGCGATTCAACCTTCGTCGGGCATGTTAAGCAGCTAATCGCTAACATTTGTGTGGCCCCTCCTCAGCTGCACTTACTTCCCCCCATATTCCTGCACCAAAACTTAGCGGTGTGCACTCGCATCACGGTGCGCGATGACACCGTCGCACTGAGCCCTCCATACTCTGGCCCACACAAAGTCATCTTGCAGCACAACAACATGTTCAAAGTGCTCATTAACGGTACACCTCAAACCGTATCTCTCTGCCGCCTCAAACCGGCGTGGGCTCTAGAAGAACTGCTTGACACTCCATCAAGTCAGCCCCCACCTCGCGTGGTTTGCGGGTGAGTGACGACCATTCCTGCTCTTGTGATGTTACCTACTCCCAGCCTTGTGACAGTGCTACAGGTGCATGTGACATCACCCTACAGAGTGATTTGTGTGATGACTCCCTCTCCTACAGGCAGCCCCTTGCGTCTCCCCTGTTAGGATTTAGTTTGGTAGTTAATGTCAACACTGGTTTCATCTGTAATTCTACAGTGTTTTTTGCTGTGTATCCTCATAACGTGATTGTTTTCTACAAACAAGCCAGCTTCCCAATGACAACTTGATCCACATTCACCTTCTCCAGTCTATCCCCTAGCCTGTTGGTACCGACCCTTCAACCTCAACAGGCATTCAGGTTCACTACCCTGGCTCCTCACAATCCACCGCCCCCTCACTGGATTCCTCCACTGCTGTATGAGGATTCGCCCAATCGAGCAGGACCATCCGCCCCTCCTCACTGGCTCGAGAACTTCATTTAGTAATGTCATGTGGGTCATTCCATGTTAGTTCAACCAATTTGAGAAAATGTTCCAGCTGAGAGTCTCAGATTTGGCTGAAATTTAGCACACCAATGCTACCAAGTGTGGAACACTCATGTACAAAATTTTAAGTTCCCCTGCCAATTAGTTCCAGAATCATGGCTTGTGAAAGAAGGTGGCGTGACCCGGAAATTGCAACCAGCATTTGGCAATCTATCTTCAGCTCCAACTTCAGGTCTCAATAACTTTAGAACTATTTCGCACAGACCAGTGAAATTTTTGCTACTCTGTAACATCCACTTAGAGAACACACTATGAATCAAAACAACAACATATTTCTGAGGGAAAATAAAAAATTCCAAAATGTGATTAAAAAAATGTAATACGTTAAAAGTTACATATTGTAGGCGCCAAATATAGTTCACTCAAAAAGGGTATACATTTTTTGTGGTAAGCTTAATGTGGCCTAAACACACACAGAACTCATCATGCCCATATCAGTCACACAAACAGAATTACATGCACATGAAAATACAAATATTTGAAAAATTACCTGAAAAACATGGATTTTCTAAGTGTGGTAGCACAAAAGGGACAAGTGATATCCAAGCCAAATTTCAAACACTGCATAAGTAGACCACAATATAATATGTGGCAAAATTTAAAATTGTTATTGCAAGGCATTTGTGTACAATAAAAGTTGATAGAGATGTATTTGGTTACGTTTCTTTTAACACAATTTAGCAAGTAATAGTGATGATGCAGACAGCTTGTTTCAGATAAAGCTGCAGCAATTAGAAAATTGTAACGAAATGCAGGAAGATCTGCAGCGGATAGGCACTTGGTGCAGGGAGTGGCAACTGACCCTTAACATAGACAAATGTAATGTATTGTGAATACATAGAAGGATCCTTTATTGTACGATTATATGATAACGGAACAAACACTGGTAGCAGTTACTTCTGTAAAATATCTGGGAGTATGCGTGCAGAACGATTTGAAGTGGAATGATCATATAAAATTAATTGTTGGTAAGGCAGGTACCAGGTTGAGATTCATTGGGAGAGTCATTAGAAAATTTAGTCCATCAACAAAGGAGGTGGCTTACAAAACACTCATTTGACCTATACTTGAGTATTGCTCATCAGTGTGGGATCCGTACCAGATTGGGTTGATGGAGGAGATAGAGAAGATCCAAAGAAGAGCAGCACGTTCCGTCACAGGGTTATTTGTTAAGCGTGATAGCGTTACGGAGATGTTTAGCAAACTCGAGTGGCAGACTCTGCAAGAGCGGCACTCTGCATTGCAGTGCAGCTTGCTGTCCAGGTTTCGAGAGGGTGTGTTTCTGGATGAGGTATCGAATATATTGCTTCCCCCTACTTATACCTCCCAAGGAGATCACGAATGTAAAATCAGAGAGATTCGAGCGCGCACAGAGGCTTTCCAGCAGTCGTTCTTTCCGCGAACCATACGCAACTGGAACAGAAAAGGGAGGTATTGACAGTGGCGCATAAAGTGCCCTCCGCCACACCGTTTGGTGGCTTGCGAAGTATAAATGTAGATCTAGAATTGTTGGGAACTATTAGGCAACAGAAAGTTAAAAAATGGTAGTTTTCAGGACAGAATGAGTCATTGTTAGGCAGGAACAACAAAGGAAACAAGCAACAATTACAGGTTACTCATGTTTTTTAAGATTCTAGTTCAGACTGGTCAGTACTGTTGTGGAAAGTCAGTATGGAGGCAGAAGAGTGTACTAGTGGTGCTTTTGTTCAAACAAGTTGCAGTATTGGTAGAGCACAAGCATCTGAATGTCATAAAACATATGGAACAAAATGTGGCATTTGCTTTGTAATGTACGATCTGGATGAATTGGACCAAGATTTGTTGCTATGGAAATCTGGGATACACCCTGTGGGCACAAGAAGACAGTTCCAGGAAACTTTAATGTTTGTTATCATAATACGAAAGTGTTTCCGGATAAGTATACTTTCCTATAAAGAAGTTGTTTCGTTCCATTTTGGATCCATAAGAAGATAGTGAAGCGTAGCCTCAGAGAAACTGATATAAAATCAGTATTGAAAGTGAATCAGTGCATGGGACTTAACATGAAACCAGGACAAAAGTTATGTTCCAGGTGTGTTACACTGCTAAAAAATGAAGAATATTCTGATAATTTACATGACAGTGATTAAGAGTATCAGCCACCTACAACCACAGCGGATGAGCAATTAAATACTTCAGTGACTGCTCTTGGTTTGCCTCCCATGAAGACACAAAGTTGGGAAAAGAGAGAGGCTCTGCTATGGTAGAAGAAAACTACAAGAAGCCCAAATGGAATTAAAACACAAAATAGCTGACACACTAATTGTGGAAGAGGAAGCACTATCTGCTCCAAAGGAACAGAAATCATGCCAGAAATGCTCCGATTTGGACAAATTTGTGCATGATTTGAAAGAAAAATGTGCCATATCCACACTCCAGAAAAAAGTAGCTATTCTTACCCTTGCACCTTCCAGCTGGTCTACTGACTACACTGCAAAGGAATTCAATGTTTCTACATAGGCCTATATGGTAAAGCAAGCTAGGAAAATAAAAGCAACCCAAGGAGTGCTTCCACAACTTCAGCAATCAGGGTAAGCAATTGAGTTCAGAAATAAGGTGCTAGTGTCGGAGTTTTATGAAAATAATGACTACAGCCGAATAATATCAGAACTATTTGTAGAATTCGAGGAAAATTATCCCAATACCAAAGCAGGTTTATCATCTTTTTTCAATTTTCGGCCAAAATGGGTTGTGCCTGTAAGTGAAAGGGGCACACACAATGTTTGTGTATGTGAGACCCATCAAAATGCTAAGCTGATGTTTGCTGCTATAAAGGATTCTGTTCTGGATTACAAAGCTGCAATGAAGCTGCTAGTGTGTGACGTCAGTTCCTACCACTGCATGGTACACAGGTGTGAAAAGTGCCCTGGTAAGGCAAATCTTGCAGAACACATGAATAACAAACTGTATGGTGAACTCCTTATGAATGACGAACTTGTTTCTTATAAACAATGGACACACATGGATCGCACAAGTCTTTAAACAATGCAAAGTACAGTGGAAGATTTTGTTGAAATGTGTTGTCAAAAAACGGACAAACTGACCACACACAGCTTCACAGCAACAGCACAATTGGATTATCTCCAGTTTTGCATGGATAATTTGAAAAAAAGATGAAATTATAGTAATACTAGACTTTTCTGAAAATTATGCATTTATAGTTCAAGATGCCATCCAAGGGTATCAATGGGACAACAGTCAAGCAACTCTCCAGCCATTTGCGATTTACTATAGAGGTGAATCAGGTGATGTGTCTGTCATGAACCTATGCATTTTTAGTGACTGTTTAATTCATGATGCCACTGCAGTTCATGCCCACATTCGCACTGTCATGGCATATGTGAAAAACAAGCTGCCTGACATACATTTTGTGAAATACTTCAGTGATGGGGCAGCTAGTCAGTACAAAAACTGTAAAAATCTCCAAAATTTATGCATGCATTGCCATGATTTTCAGATTCACGCACAATGGAATTTTTTCGCAACAAGTCATGGTAAAAATGTATGTGATGGATGGTATTGGTGCTACCATTAAGCGCAGGACATTACGAGCTAGTCTGCAGCACCCTACAGAAGGTCACATTCTAACACCTCTTCAATTATTTACCTGGGTACAGAAAAATATCTCTGGCATACAATCATTCTATGTTTCGAAATATGAGGTGAAATCAGTTGAAGAGTTGCTAAAAAGCAGACTAGAACACATTAAAACTGTTGCAGGCACAAGGAGCCATCATCACTTCTCTCCAGCAGACTCTGACAATGTGCAGATGAGCAGACTGTCCAGTTATAACTATAGGTTCATGCACAGTGTGTCTGACTCAGAATTCAGAAGCAAAAGCAGCAACATACAACCAGGTTGCTATGTTATTGCTGTTTATGATGACAAATGGTACTTAGGATGTGTTGCAATAGTGCCGTGAAGCGGAAGGTGATGTATGTGTGAACTTCATGGCACCAGCAAGATCATTTTATTGGCCACGTTTGGCAGACAGGTGTTGGATTCCTTTTGAACATATTGTTATGACAGTTCCAGTCAAGAAGACAGTACAATTTGCCACTCAATGTACAGAGTACAGTAACTAAAGTGTGGGAGAACTTCTGTTTGAAGCACAATCGACTGGTTTTTAGCAGTTAAGGTGCAGTAAACATGAATGATAGGTTGTGTTAATCTGTCAATATGCTGTTGCTTTGTGAGTAAACAGTTGTGGGAGAGGATAAGAAGAGGCAGAACAGTTTCCGATATGTTTTTACAAAATTGTGTTGTGGAACAATGGCCACATCACCAAATACATCTGTCAACTTCCATTGTACGAAAAATGTCTAGCAATAACATGCTGAAATTTTGGGATATATATCATTATGGTCAACTTATGCAGTGTGTGAAATTTGGCTTGGATACCATTTGTCCGTTTTGTGCTACCACACATCAAAAATTGATGTTTTTCAGGTAATTTTTCAAATTTTTGTATTTTCGTGTGCATGTAACTCAGTTTTTGTGACTGATATGGGCATGATGAGTTCTTACCACAAAAAAATTTATACCCTTTTGAGTGAATTAGCCTATATTTGGCATAGAGGGCACCTACAATATGTATCTTTTAACATATTACATTTTTTTAATCACATTTTGTAATTTTTTATTTTCCCTCAGAAATATGTTGTTGGTGTTTCGATTCATGTAGTGTGTTCTCTAAATGGATATTACTGGGTTGTAAAAATTTCACTGGTCTATGTGGAATAGTTCCAAAGTTATTAAGACTAATTTGGGTCTGAAGATAGATTGCCAGATGCGAGTTGCAATTTCCGAGCCACACAACCTTCTTCCACAAGTCATAATTCTGGAACTAATTGGCAGGGGAAACTAATACTTTGTACACGAGTGTTCCACACATGGCAGAATTAGTGTACTGAATTTGAGTCAAATCTGAGACTATGAGCTGGAGCCTCTGGTTGAACTGACATGGAATGACCCATGTATTGTTTCTGTTTAACCTCCAACCCCCCCCCCCCCCCCCCAGGTGCTTCCCTTACATGTATGACCTAATATTTGTCTCCCCAATCTAGGGAGGGGAGGATGTTAATGTAGCAATTATCAACCAAGTTGATCATCAACACCTTAGTTTTCCAAGCTCTTTGGATGCAGTCATTGGTGTAGTGTACATCATTGGATCCGGCAATCCTACAACACTAAACCCATTAGTGTATAACATACAATTGACAAGGTCATTAGACACAGAACTCAAGCTCAGACTGTGGAAGGATGAGGAACGAAATTAGCCAGACCCTTTAAAAGGGCCAATCCTGGCATTCGCCTTAGTCACTTAGGGAAATCGCAGAAAACCTTAGTCTGGAAGGTTGGATTGGAACTTTAATCATCATCCTCCCAAATGCAAGTTCAATGTGCTAACCACTGCACTACCTCAATAGACTCTTTGGAGAAGACAAACACCTGTATGTATACTATGAGCTCAGATTACATGTCAAATCTAAGCAAAGAAGGCGTAGCTGAAAGATGGGAGGTATATACAGGGTGTTACAAAAAGGTCGAGGGGCATGAAAGGGAAGCAGTGGTTGGGAAGGGAGTGAGACAGGGTTGTAGCCTCTCCCCAATGTTATTCAATCTGTATATTGAGCAAGCAGTAAAGGAAACAAAAGAAAAAAATCTGAGTAGGTATTAAAATCGATGGAGAAGAAATAAAAACTTTGAGGTTCGCCGATGACATTGTAATTCTGTCAGAGACAGCAAAGGACTTGAAAGAGCAGTTGTACAGAATCGATAGTGTCTTGAAAGGAGGGTACAAGATGAACATCAACAAAAGCAAAACGAGGGCAATGGAATGTAGCCGAATTAAGTCGGGTGATGCTGAGGGAATTAGATTAGGAAATGAGACACTTAAAGTAGTAAAGGAGTTTTGCTATTTGGGGAGCAAAATAACTAATGATGGTCGAAGTAGAGAGGATAAAAAACGTAGACTGGAGATGCCAAGGAAAGCGTTTCTGAAAAAGAAAAATTTGTTAACATCGAGTATTGATTTAAGTGACAGGAAGTTGTTTCTGAAAGTATTTGTATGGAGTGTAGCCATGTATGGAAGTGAAACATGGACGATAAATAGTTTGGACAGGAAGAGAATAGAAGCTTTCGAAATGTGGTGCTACAGAAGATTAGATGGGTAGATCACATAACTAATGAGGAGGTATTGAATAGAATTGGGGAGAAGAGGAGTTTGTGGCACAAATTGACTAGAAGAAGGGACCAGTTGGTAGGACATGTTCTGAGGCATCAAGCGATCACAAATTTAGCATTGGAGGGCAGCGTGGAGGGTAAAAATCATAGAGGGAGACCAAGAGATGAATACACTAAGCAGATTCAGAAGGATGTAGGTTGCAGTAGGTACTGGGAGATTAAGAAACTTGCACAGGATAGGGTAGCATGGAGAGCTGCATCAAACCAGTCTCAGGACTGAAGACCACCACCACCACCACCACCACCACCACCACAACAACAAAAAGGTACGGCCAAACTTTCAGGAAACATTCCTCACACACAAAGAAAGAAAGTACGTTATGTGGACATGTGTCCAGAAACGCTTACTTTCTATGTTAGAGCTCATTTTATTACTTATCCTCAAATCACATTAATCATGGAATGGAAACACACAGCAACAGAACGTACCAGCGTGACTTCAAACACATTGTTACATGAAATGTTCAAAATGTCCTCCGTTAGCGAGGATACATGCATCCACCCTCCGTCGCATGGAATCCCTGATGCAGCCCTGGAGAATGGCGTATTGTATCACAGCCGTCCACAATACGAGCACGAAGAGTCTCTACATTTGGTACCGGTGTTGCGTAGACAAGAGCTTTCAAATGCCCCCATAATGAAAGTGAAGAGGGTTGAGGTCAGGAGAGCGTGGAGGCCATGGAATTGGTCCACCTCTACCAATCCATCGGTCAACGGATCTGTTGTTGAGAAGCGTACGAACACTTCGACTGAAATGTACAGGAGCTCCATCGTGCATGAACCACATGTGTCGTATTTGTAAAGGTACATGTTCTAGCAGCACAGGTAGAGTATCCCTGTATGAAATCATGATAACGTGCTCAATTGAGCGTAGGTGCAAGAACAAACTAAAATGAGCTCTAACATGGAAATTTAAGCGTTTCCAGACACATGTCCACATAACATCTTTTCTCTATTTGTGTGTGAGGAATGTTTCCTGAAAGTTTGGCCATACCTTTTTGTAACACCCTGTATAAGGAAAACAAACTTTAGGGCAATATTATAGAAAGATGAGATAGACGATATGACACTACAGAACTTCTAGGAGTCAATGGGCATGAAACGGAAGCAGTGGTTGAGAAACTAGAGACAGGGTTGTAGCGTATCCCGAGTAATCTTCAATTTCTGCACTGAGCACGCAATAAGGAAACCAAAGAAAAACTTTGAGAAGGAACGAAAACTTAATGTTAGCCATGGCTTAGTTTTGTCAGATGGCAAAGAACAGCTGAATGGAGTGGACAAAGTCTTCAAAGGATAGAAGATGAACACTAACAAAAGCGAAACTAGTGTACTGGAACGTAGCCAAAATAAAGAAGGCAATGTTGAGGAAATGAGACATCAAAAGTAGTACACAAGTTTTGCTACTTGGGCAGCAAAATAACTGCTCATGGCCGAAGTATAGGGGATATCTAAGCGGCACACATGGACATCTGCATTCATTTGTCCTAAACACTGTAAAAATGATCGTACAGTGGATAATTTTTACACGAAGAAAATCAGAAGGAAAGAAATACTCATAGGCTACATACCTCTTTTGTGGATCATTAACTTCATTCCTGTGGAGTATCACATGTTCTTCCCGGGATCCAAGAAAATTATTCTTGCATGTGGGAGAAACGTTCTGCAACCATTTTTCAATTTCAGATTGTTTATCAGATGAATCATTGGCACGTAATACTGTACTGGTTGCATTACGAGATAAGACACTTTTCTTGAGAGAGTTTGCACTTTCGGAAGAACTTTCAGATTCACTATCAGACTCACTGATAACAATGTTTACATTCTGAGTAGAAGTTTTCTTAGGCTTTCCCGCCGCAACTGAATTGGACTCGTCAGAGCTAGTCTCAGATATCACTATAGTACTATTGCATCTGGAAACACTGGCTGGCGTCCTCACTTCAATCTTTACCTTAGGGCTTTCTACGTCTTCGCTGATTCTAGTCTTGTTATCTACTTTGACACTGCAAGTACACTGAGACGCACTAACCCTCCTAGATGGGTCAAAGGGAAGAGTATGGTCTTCCTCATTCGGCAAGCTTGTCTTGGCGACTTCCATTTTAGTTTCTTTGAGAGAAACGTCATCCTCTGCGTCCAAATATGTTTTACCAAAATGTTTACGGTGAATATCATCTGTCGACAAATTACTAATCCTGGTAAAAGGAGGCGTCTGTTGTAGACGATCACATCTCTGAGGGGATTTATTTTTACGTAAGGCATTGGCTTTCTTATCCTGGCCTCTATTAGCGTGTCTCAGTGACAATTTGGTAATCTCTGTAAAGCAAATAGACATGAACAGTTATTACACATATGCACTAACGAAAATGTACAAGGAAATAAATTTTATACTCACTGCTATGCACGTGTTTCTTTAGTTTTCTTTTGGGGCTAAATGAAACGAAGGATGAATCCATACTAAAGGCATTGGGACTTCACACTTTAATCCTAAAACAATATAAGATGTAATTAAAATTTTATTTCAAGTTTTCATACTTATTCCATAGCACATTTTACAGATTCCGTCAGAGAAGTCATCACATAATTCGTAAATTCTCCCACTTTTAACCTTCAACCAGTTCAGTTCACATGATTAACGATACGCTGAACAGGCACCACTAAGAAAGTTTCGCTTTGCTATCAGTTAATACAATGATGCTATGCCACTGCTTTTCATTTGGAAATACTATCAAGGATGCCCTACGAATCCAAGTTACTACTTCGCATTAAGCTAATGAATTAAAAGAAAGCAACAAACACGTAATTTGTGCAATACAGAGAAAGTGCTAGTCAAACATTTGGTTCGCCTCTTAATTTTAACAACAGGGTTGCCACAAATGAGAATTGGTATGAAATCTAAAACAAATCAAGTACTGGTCGTTATAATGGATACTACTGTTGACACGCACATTATCACTTCGATTCACAAAACCAGTTCAACACCACCATTTATGACGTACAACCAGCATCAATTCTTCACCGTCTGACAAACACAAGCGTCGAGGATTTAAATCTCGTATCTTTTACAGATGTTATTCATACAGCGATGTAGCAAGGATATCCGTTAAACTAATATCGACAGGACCGACTAATTTCGATATAAAACGGGATACACTTTCGAGACATAAATCACTTACCTTGTGTGTGGTTACACGAGGTACGAAATTAGGCACTGGAATAAGTAAAGCGCACATTAACAGGGGCCATTGCCATTAAGTGGGACGAAGATTATCAGGTGCTATGAAATATCGTCCAATAATTGTGAAGTTTGTCTTATACTTAAAATGAGCGGAGAGCTTTAACCGCAAGAGAAAATTAGCGGGGACAGAGATTACAATAAGAAAAGTCTTACATAAGAGCGTCTAAAGATTAGATTAGATTAGATTAGATTTACTTTCATTCCAATTGATCCGTAGTGAGGAGGTCCTCCAGGATGTGGAACATGTCAGAAAAACAACAATACATGACAAATATTTACAACTAAAACAAATAAGCTAATGTACCATTCCACAGGTCCCAAGTGGAATGATCGTCATTTTTTAATGAACACTAAGAGTCATTTTACAAATACTAATGCACTGAATTTAAAATAAAAAAGTTTTTATTTATTTATAATGTTACAAACATGTAATACAACTACTGTAATACTTATTTACAATGAACACATTGCTGCACTGAAATGGTGTAGAAGTTAGATTATACTTACACACACACACACACACACACGCACAAATTTTCAATGAACACATTACTGCACGAACTTGTGCAGAAGTTATGTTGTACTTATATACAAATCAGTTGGTTTTACTAAGAAATTCATCAATGGAGTAGAAGGAGTTGGCCACCAATAAATCCTTAGGCTTCTCTTAAACTGAATTTCATTGGTTGTTAAGCTTTTTATGGCTGCTGGCAAGTTATTGAAAATGTGTGTTCCTGAATAATGCACACCTTTTTGTACAAGACTACGTGACTTTAAATCCTTGTGAAGATTATTCTTATTTCTAGTATTGATTCCATGAATTGAGCTGTTGGTTTGAAAAAGTGATATATTTTTAATGACAAATTTCATTAAGGAATAAATACACTCCTGGAAATTGAAATAAGAACACCGTAAATTCATTGTCCCAGGAAGGGGAAACTTTATTGACACATTCCTGGGGTCAGATACATCACATGATCATACTGACAGAACCACAGGCACATAGACACAGGCAACAGAGCATGCACAATGTCGGCACTAGTACAGTGTATATCCACCTTTCGCAGCAATGCAGGCTGCTATTCTCCCATGGAGACGATCGTAGAGATGCTGGATGTAGTCCTGTGGAACGGCTTGCCATGCCATTTCCACCTGGCGCCTCAGTTGGACCAGCGTTCGTGCTGGACGTGCAGACCGCGTGAGACGACGCTTCATCCAGTCCCAAACATGCTCAATGGGGGACAGATCCGGAGATCTTGCTGGCCAGGGTAGTTGACTTACACCTTCTAGAGCACGTTGGGTGGCACGGGATACATGCGGACGTGCATTGTCCTGTTGGAACAGCAAGTTCCCTTGCCGGTCTAGGAATGGTAGAACGATGGGTTCGATGACGGTTTGGATGTACCGTGCACTATTCAGTGTCCCCTCGACGATCACCAGTGGTGTACGGCCAGTGTAGGAGATCGCTGCCCACACCATGATGCCGGGTGTTGGCCCTGTGTGCCTCGGTCGTATGCAGTCCTGATTGTGGCGCTCACCTGCACGGCGCCAAACACGCATACGACCATCATTGGCACCAAGGCAGAAGCGACTCTCATCGCTGAAGACGACACGTCTCCATTCGTCCCTCCATTCACGCCTGTCGCGACACCACTGGAGGCGGGCTGCACGATGTTGGGGCGTGAGCGGAAGACGGCCTAATGGTGTGTGGGACCGTAGCCCAGCTTCATGGAGACGGTTGCGAATGGTCCTCGCCGATACCCCAGGAGCAACAGTGTCCCTAATTTGCTGGGAAGTGGCGGTGCGGTCCCCTACGGCACTGCGTAGGATCCTACGGTCTTGGCGTGCATCCGTGCGTCGCTGCGGTCCGGTCCCAGGTCGACGGGCACGTGCACCTTCCGCCGACCACTGGCGACAACATCGATGTACTGTGGAGACCTCACGCCCCACGTGTTGAGCAATTCCGCGGTACGTCCACCCGGCCTCCCGCATGCCCACTATACGCCCTCGCTCAAAGTCCGTCAACTGCACATACGGTTCACGTCCACGCTGTCGCGGCATGCTACCAGTGTTAAAGACTGCGATGGAGCTCCGTATGCCACGGCAAACTGGCTGACACTGACGGCGGCGGTGCACAAATGCTGCGCAGCTAGCGCCATTCGACGGCCAACACCGCGGTTCCTGGTGTGTCCGCTGTGCCGTGCGTGTGATCATTGCTTGTACGCCCTCTCGCAGTGTCCGGAGCAAGTATGGTGGGTCTGACACACCGGTGCCAATGTGTTCTTTTTTCCATTTCCAGGTGTGTATATTGGGAAGCAGTACTTAGTGTCCCTAGTTCCCTAAACAGGCTTCTGCAGGATGTTCTTGAGTTCACACCACATATAACTCTTTCTCCACGTTTTTGTGCCCGGAAAACTTTAGCTTGGCTTGATGAATTACCCCAAAAAATAATCCCATATGACATCATGGAGTGAAAGTAAGCATAGTATGCCAGCTTTTTCACTTTTATATCCCCTATGTCTGACAAAATTCGCATTGCAAACAGAGATTTGTTAAGACGCTTCAGCAGTTCTGTGGTGTGCTCCTCCCAGTTGAGTTTATTATCAAGCTGTAATCCCAAGAATTTAACACTGTCCACTTCTTCTATCTTCTTGTCATCGTATGTTAGACATATACTCTTGGGACACTCCTTACAAGTTCTGAACTGCATGTAGTGTGTTTTTTCAAAGTTTAGTGACAAAGAATTGGCTAGGAACCAGTGATTAATGTCCACAAATATTTTATTGGCTGATCTTTCTAAGACTACACTTGATTTGCTATTTATTGCAATGCTTGTATCATCGTCAAACAAAACAAACTTGGAATCTGGTAATGTTACTGATGAAAGGTCATTGATATACACAAGAAAAAGTAACGGTCCCAAAATGGAACCTTGTGGGACCCCCACATGTAATTAGTTTCCAGTTGGATGATGCCTGATAGCTTGATACATGTCTCTTTCCTAATAATACCCTTTGTTTCCTGCCAGAGATATAAGATTCGAACCATTTTGCAGCATTTCCTGTTACACTATAATATTCTAGTTTACTTAAAAGGATATTGTGATTTACACAGTCAAATGCCTTTGACAGATCACAAAATATACCAGCCGCCTGCAATTGTTTGTCTAATGAATTAAGCACATTTTCACTGTAAGTGTAGATAGCCTTCTCAATATCAGAACCTTTTAGAAATCCAAACTGTGACTTTGACAGTATGTTATTTGAGATAAGATGGTTATAAAGACGACTGTACATTACTTTTTCGAAAATTTTTGAGAATGCTGGCAACAGTGAAATTGGACGGAAATTTGATGCTATTTCTTTATCTCCCTTCTTAAACAGTGACTTAACTTCTGCATATTTCAGCCATTCAGGAAATATTCCACTGATAAACGACTGGTTACACAGATAGCTTAATATGTTACTTAGCTCAGAATCACATTCTTTAATTAACTTTGTTGATATTTCATCATACCCACTAGATGTTTTTGATTTTAAAGATTTTATGATGGACATTATTTCTGTTGGGGTAGTGAGGGTCAAATTCATATTATGGAAGTTACTTGAAATGTCTGGTCTAAGGTAATCCATAGCAGCATCTACCTAACCTGACAACCCCATCTTTTCAGTAACAGTTATAAAATGTTTGTTAAAAAGTTCTGCAACACTATACACATCTGTCACCAATATATAATTTACTCTTAATGCTATTTGTTCCTCTTCATATCTGGTTCTACCGGTCTCCTCCTTCACTATATCCCATATTGTCTTTATTTTGTTATCTGATATGACTATCTTTTCCTTGTAATATATTTGCTTTGACATCCGTATTACAGTGTTTAATATTTTGCAGTATTTCTTATTATATGCTATAGCATCAACATTGGAAATGTTTCGGATTGACAGATACAGTTTTCTTTTTGGTTTACAAGATACCCCTGTTCCTCAAGTAATCCATGGCTTCTTTGTAGACTTTGCTCTAACCTTGGTAAGTTTTGGGGGAAAGCAGTGTTCGAATAAGGTAAGCACTTTATTAGCAAAAATGTTATATTTTTCATTCATGCCATGAGCACTGTAAACATCAGTCCAGTGAATGTCTCTGAGGAGTGTCCTAAAATAATCAATTTTTGGCTTATTACCCTCTTGAGCTCAGATTTAACAGATTTTATATCCTGTTCAGTATTAACATTTAACAGAAGGAACTGCATGTCATGGTCTGAGAGGCCATTGACTATTGGTTTTGTAATATAATTTTGTTCATTGGACTTTTCTATAAAGATATTATCAATGGCTGTTTGTGAGCAAGTGGCTATCCTAGTAGGGAACTTTACAGTGGGAATTAAGTTGAATGATAGTGTTACTAACTCAAATAAGTTCTTATTGGGAGAGTCTTTAAGGAAATCTACATTGAAATCACCAGCAACCACTATTTCTTTGTTTTTGGTTGTTAATTGGGCCAGTACAGCTTCAAGGTGGTTTACAAACAGATTAAAGTTACCTGCAGGTGCTCGATATACACTTAGCATTATGAAGGATTTTTTGTGAAATTCTAATTCTGTTGCACATGCTTCCATATGCTGTTCTAGACAAAATTTATGCATGTCTATGTTCTTAAATTTATGACAGTTCCTGATGAATGTGGCAACTCCTCCTTTCTCCATTTCTGATCTACAAAAGTGAGATGCTAACCTAAACCCTGTAACACTTAAAAGTTCTATACCAGTGGTCACATGATGATCAGAGAGGCAGATTATGTCAGCTGGGTTTGAAGACTCTAATTCATCTATGCAGATAGTTAATTCATTAATTTTATTTCTCAGTCCTTGAGTATCCCATTTTGGTTTCCAGAATATGTGAACTCACGATGGCAAAGTAATTATCAAGACCACAGCTGGAAAGAAGACAGTTACAAACGTCAGAGAACTGAACAGCATTAACTGAAACTACATGAGCCGAAGAGAGCACTTAACACCTCTCACGTTGGTTTAATACTAATTTTCCGTAACATCTTTTGTTAGCTAAAACTATCTGGAAACCGTACCAAGTCTGTAACTATCTTCGTATCCGTGTATTTACCTACTTTTCTTGTAATTGTAATTCTATTATTATTTTTGTACTTCACTTATTACCCTTAACTGTAGTATTACTTAATTTTGTTTACTGTTAACATCATTTGATAGAGAATTCATTACTTTGTGTAATAGTTGTACTATAATTAGTACTCTTTTTCAGGTTACAGTATTCACTCAACTTCTTGGTTTAAATTGCCTAGAACAAAGTCACAATCACTGTTGTTTTAGTAATTTCTAATTTAATTGTTCGCTTTCTGCGTTAATCTTGCAGTTATTAAACCTATTTTTCTCTGCTAGCAGCATCTGCCTTGTAAATCATCTGCTTCACTCCTCCCACCCTAACTGTACAGTGCACTAAGTAATTTTCATTCGTTGATACACCATCCTTTTGCAGTCGTCACAATTCTCAGTCACATTCTCTCACAACTAATACTCTCTGCTTCCCACATCTCTGTATCCGCACCGACCTCCACGCATTGTGTTAGGGAAGCATAATCGGCATTTAACTCCACTCTTTCTCCAACCCCTATCTGCCTGTAGGCCCCTCTGTGTTCCATCCCTGTTGCATACCGCAAGGAACTTATGCCAGAGCCCATTATAGAGTAATTCGCGACAGCTGTACATTACAGCTTTTGCATGCAAATGTGCAGTATTTACCAGTTCGCTTGACTGAACTTATATGCATATTTCAGGACCTTAGATTTCATATTATACTCCAGTTGGAGACGGGGCTGAAGCTGAGTATCCCTCCAGCTCTGTAAACCTTGATGATTAGGTCCTTCTGATACATGAGAGGACAACAGAAGAGGTGGTTGTGTGATTGTGTATATATATTCATTGAAATTAAATATTTAAACAGAATACATCTGTGTAGCAATCCACCCGAATCTGGAAAGCTCTCTCAGGTATTGAATCTTTGTATGAACATGTAACTGTAGCCAGAGATATGATCACAAATTTCGTAGACAACAGTCCTAGTTTCAAACGACAAGCGTATGTTTTCTGCTGCAATTTACACTGCTTGCACTTGGCCCAATTAATCATACAGCAGACGCTCATACCATGATCGATACCTTCGCAACCAAGTCTCCAAACAGAGGAATATGCTGATCAAATTTCTGCACCTGGCCTATTGCTCATTACGTAATATTCATGACTTATTCTTTGCAGTGTTTAGAGAACCAACCAAAAGTTGCAATTTTTAGAGATTTTAAGCACCTGAATATATCTGTGCTTACAATTGACTGCTATGGTATCTCTTGGTAGGGAAAGACAGGAAATAACTTTGACATAAATTATGAAGTATCTAATTTCACTGAGAGACTCTATGATTTGTACGTTAAATATGCTCCGATAAAAACTGTAAGAGTTAGGGGAAAACCTGCACCATGGCTTACTGATCAGCTCAGACACCTTATGAGTACCAGAGGCAAAACACACAAGGAAATACAAACGGCACCAGACAGCTGAGAATCATCTCGCCTACAGGAGACTATGTAACTGAACTAGTCACTTTGTGAGAAATGCAAAAGTCAGGTACACTCACAAATTCGCTGAGGACTTCCACAGTCCCTCAGTCTTGCAAGAAAATCTATAAGGGCTTGAAATAGTCAAACATCAATCTGCAGTTGAACCTCTAGTTCCTACTGATGATCTGTAATTTATTTATTTACTTGTTCATTCATCTGTAGACAAATTTCTTTCTATGGATGTCATCATTACACACACACACACACACACACACACACCATATATAACTGAGGTTGAGAAGATAATGGAAAAAACACGGTATATGCAAGAAATCCATAATACAAATTATTACAAATATACTTATATTTAACATATCACTGAATTACATAAGAAAGAAAGAGCCTGTTTCAAACAAGAGAAATTAATCATAAGTATCCTCCAATAATACACCTTGGTTTTGTATTGCATGGAGTAAATTACAAACTACAATGTATTGTGCTGCTTATCAGCATATGCCATCCTCTTTATCTACTTTGTAATTGGTTAAGCTGTGTGTTTATTTGTAATAATTTTATGTTGCATGAACTCTTTAAAAAAGTAAAAACTATTTTTAGTGACAATTGTTTAAGATATCTTTTAAATTTATAGAGTTCCTTTATTCCTTTTGGCAGTTTATTACATATCTTGATTCCTTGGTAAAACATAGTGGTTTGGGTATTGGCCCTGTTCACCCTATCCATATACAAGCAATCACTGTATGTGGTTTGATGGTAATGTATGGACCTGTTTACTTCATATTGCTCAATGTTTTTTGTATAACAACTGCAGTTTTGAACACATATTCACTTCAAAATGTCAGAACACCCCATTTTTTAAATAGCTCTTTGCAGTGGACCCTTTTATGAGTCTTTCTCATTATTCTGATGGCTCGCTTTTGCAGTTTGAACGTATTTCTCATATTCTGAGCATTTGCACCCCAGAATGCTATGCCATAACGGTGACAGGACGTATGTTTGTGTAATATGTTGCTTTTAGGCATGAGTTATTACACACTGTGGTTAATATTCATAATGCATAGCATGATGTGTTCATCCCATATTGATTTGCTGGTCTCAGGAGAGAGGGACATATGTCCAAAAATGCAACTTTTCATGAAACAAAAATGAAATTAGCTATTCCTCGAAAATCCTAACTACACATATTTGTTTTTTTTCCTTCATTGATGAGAGAGGATAGTTTACTGATTAGAGAACTGAGTAAGGGTGGAATGATCTCAAGGCTAATAGATTTTGTTGTGATGAATTGTGAAATTTGTAAAGAGCTGAGTTGTGTACATTTGGGTTGTGTGCATTTCATCATTTGTCATTTGATTTGATAATCGAATGTTTGATTAGATGATACTACTTAGAGTCTTATGATAAGTCATAGAGGAAATATTATCAGTTAATTAAACGTTAAGCACGTGACAACAACAACAACAACAACAACAATGACAACAAAATAATAATAATAATAATAATAATTGTGATAATATTTTTAACTAAAAAGAAGTATTGAGAGCTTAGAACTTCATTTTTAAGGATTTACATTGTACTCAAAAACTGAAATTTGTTAATTAATAATTGCTTCAAAGATTACTTAAGTCAAATTGCATCTTGACTATCTTCAATGGTGTAAGGAAGTTTGTCTCTCATATGTACATCACAATTTAAATCTCTAGAATATGCACGAAATGCAGTAAGTATTACTGGCAGTAAATCCAGGTGGTCCTTCTTCTTTTCTCTGCTAATACACAATTTACCTTGATAAGGTAATTCTGGCAGAATATTATCATAAGCATTACCTCGATGCCTACAAGTTTCTTTCATAAATTCAAGTGTTTTGTCCAGCATATTCTTGTGGAACATAGAACCTACTTCTTTTTTTTGTGAAATGTAGCCATTTCATATCTCTCTGGATGATTTTGTATCCAACTCCATCAACCTTTTTTATTTACAGAGACTTTTTGAGTGGATCAGAATACTGAAAGAAGTCATGTTGGGTCATCTGTATTACCTTGAAAGGTTTGTATTTTCCTGTTTGTTGTACCAGTTGCATCCAATCCTGAGGGCGGTTTATAGGCGCTTTGTTCTTCTTTTCCTTTTTTTCCTGTTGAGGAGTGATTGGTTTCGGACTCCATGTGAGTATGCTCTGCAAAAAGGATAGTCATCAGTCGTTTCTATGTTGACAACGTTTTTCATAAAGACATACTCATAGCAACCAATTACTGTTTTTTATGTCCACCACAAATATTTGAATAAGTAGTGACATATTTCACACGAGGAGGAAGGCTATGTAGATGTTTAGTAACGCAAGATGCATCTTGATTTGGCCCTACACCTCCAATGTCATCACTCCATATGAAACAGTATGCCTGAGAATGACTGCAGTGATGTATAGTAAGACTGTATGTCCATAGAAGCTGTTTGCAGCATGTTATGGAGATGTCAATTTTTGGAGTGGGCAAACACTACTGCATGCCGAAAGTCAGATTCACCTTGCTGTATGTCTTGTCCACTATGGAAGCATTTATATATTTAGATTTTGAACAGTATGCAGCATCAGAAAGGTCATAATGAAGTTTTAACTCTTGGTGAAGTTTCTTTTTATTTTCCTCCTTTGTATTTGAGATGTACATTTTCAACCTGCCACAAGTGTGGCAAGGGTCCTTTTTTGGTGCTTTTATAATGAGATGCAGTTTGTGAAAGTAAGACTCATAGACTGTCTTATTTACTGGTTCGTTACTGAAATCCTTGCAAAAAGTTTATACTCTGCAGACAGCTGCAAAGGAATGTAGTATGATGGAAGATACATTTTTGCAGAATCGCGCCTCGAATAGTCGCTGCCATAGGCCGGGGTAGAATTTATGTGTTGGATTGCTATGTCCTAATGCTCCTGCTGTGATTCGTTTACTGGTTCATGAGGGCCTCTGGTATCTTCACTTGATATGCCTGAAATCGAGTAACAAACTTATTATTTTCATCCAAAATTGTCAGACTACATGCTTTATACACTGTAACCAATTCACCAAATATTTGTAATTGATATTTGTGGGTTACAAACAGCATCTTCAGTTTGTTAGGATCAACAACCGACCTTCCAGTACTTGTAGTAAGACTGGCGATGTAAGCAACTCTTCTGCTATAATCTTCCATATTCCAATATTCCTTGAAGACATTTTCTCGCTGTTCATCAGAAATAAGTTCCTTGCACTTCATTCTACACACTTCCAGCCTCTTATATGAGTTTCTTTTCACAAGTTTTCCTCTCTTTGAAACGTATTCCTTTCCACAGTTCCTGTTTACCTTCCTCTGAAACCTTATATCACGTGTTTCGCCTTTTAAACTCATTTATTCCTTATGATTGCGAAAACTTATTACTTTCCCATTATGTTGCTCCATCTCAGAAGTATCCTCTGATTCATCTGTGATATAAAAGTTTTGCAGATTACTCTGGACTCTGCAAAACAAAACATTTGAAATCATGGTTGTATACGTCATCACTGATGTATGACAGAAAAAAAATATTTAAACGTATTTCTATGATTTCTAATACATTTAAATGTCATACAATTTGATTACCTAACTGGCTTTCTGAATCAGATGAACGCGTTTCAGCTTGTGGGACACACGTTGTATCTTTCTCGAAATAACTCAGTACTAGACAAATGCCATTTGAAATTAATGGGACATGATTTGAACCTGCAGAAAAATAGAAAAGTAGCACAAGAGTAATATTAAGACTCATCGTGTTACCTCATGAAATAAATAGAAAACGGTTCTATATGAGGTTTGAACTACTACTATTCGTCAATAACCACTGGTAATAGGAGTCGATCCCTGGTGTAGGTACTCAAATTTATGAGTCATCCGTTCCCAAATATGTTTTGCACATTGGAACCATTCTTCAAAGTCGTTCACTCCAAACTGTAAACACTTTGGTAGGTAATATTTCTGTTTTACAAGCAAGCTGAAGGATGATGAAAATAGTGTTATGTTAATACAAGGTGGGAATGCCAACAAGAGTGTAATGTAATAATGGAAATGTAATGTCACACATTAACTTTTTTAAGATAGCCTCTACCAGGATGTTACTGGTAACTGCATAGAGAATAGCAACAACAATATTAATGTAATAATGTAAATACAATGTCACTTACATTGTTACATGTAAGAAAAGAATTAGTAAACATGAGTTAAACCTGGAAAAAATACTGTTACCCTAAAACCTCATAAAACAACGCCCTTCGGAATGTTATTTAAAAAATCCACTTGTGTTTAAAGATGGAAGCCTTGAAATATAATTGTGTGAAAGGGCACAAGTTAATGTATGTTCTTTTCCACAACAACAGATAATGTGCAAAGGGGTATAAGTCAACTTATATCGCTTTCCCCAGGAAGAAACTTCGTTTTCAGAAGTCTTATCAAACCCAAAAAGATATAACTCGGGAAAAACCTCTCCATTTAACTTATACCCCTTTCCTCAAGCAAGATCAGACATTTCCGAATGCACTGTACGTAATAACTCAAATTGGCCATTTTTGGACTTATACCCTTTCCCTGTGGGCGAGCAATTATTGATGATCAACATGCATACTTAAAAATTTTGTATCAGCAGCACACTCTATGGATTCATTATGTACTTTATGTTTTGCTATATTAGTTTTTTTATTATATTAAATAAGTATGTCACCACACCTACGTTTGCACTTGGTAAGTGCTCTAGAATGCGTACATTGATTTTCTTGCAGTATCTGTATCCGGTACAAACGAAAATTTTTTTTTGCAGCCTGTAAGTCTTAACATAGTCAGAAAGTAATTCTATGAATACGTACGGCAGCTGCAGGACACGACAATATTACAATATAAATGATCAGCTTACTCCTGCGTCCGTTACTACCCATAACAACGGATATTTTAACCATTCTCTGACCTCCAGCATCATCTCAATGGCCTGGAAAAATGGGCTGATAAAACCTCTACCCGAAAAGGAATCTGCCAAAGAACCTTCTGACTACAGGTTCTTTTGCAGTCTATCTGCATTATCTAAAGCTTTAGAATGCACAATTCATGATCAACTTACCAATTACTTAACACCAAATGGTCTTCTGGATGAATACCAATTTAGTTTGCAGAAATGTCGCAGCGTGACGACTACTACTCTTATAAAAGTAACTGGCGAACTGTGTTATAATTATGAAAAATAATAAGAATGGAACAATTAAAGGATAGTACAACAGCATTGTTATTAAATGTTCTGTGTGTAAAAAATTGTGCTATTGTTCAGTCACTTCACCTTTCGCTGTTTCTCCTTTTTTCTGTGTCCATCACTATATATATTTTAATTACCTTTGTCATCTTCTGAAAGTTTCTTCTTCTTGTTAATCTGGCGAAAATATGACCACGGACTTACTTCCCTACATTTGAATTGCAGCTGCAGGCAGCCTATTCCAAGGAACACCAGTGTCTCTCAAGATGATATAAAACATGAAGGAAATTCCTCCCAGCCGGCCGTAGTGGCCGAGTGGTTCTATGCGCTACAGTCTGGAACCGCACGACCGCTACAGTCACAGGTTCGAATCCTGCCTCAGGTATGGATGTGTGTGATGTCCTTAGGTTAGTTAGGTTTGAGTAGTTCAAAGTTCTAGGGGACTGATGACCTCAGAAGTTAAGTCCCATAGTGCTCAGAGCCATTTGAACCATTCCTCCCAACTTGGCTCCACTTCACTTCAATAAAAATACTTAATTCCGTTATTAAGTCTTCTCTCAGTCAGAATCACATGTAATACTACACACTTGTAGCTCGCCATACTCTCAGCAATACATCTTAACCATCCTTCTGCTTACAAGAGAGTGAAACAAAATCATGTTCAAAAAAGTAAGTGATGTTGTTTGTTCATTTGTGTGTATCTTGCTGTGCATTCATAACTAATGTCTTTGCCAACACTTATTGTTGGTCTTTGATTCCGTCATTATTACTGTTCCATTTTTAATAAATTTTAACTTTACTATATCTGGGTGGTCTTTCACCATGTACCAGCACAATTGCCTTCACACTGTATGTTAATATACTACAGATATTTACAGTGTTTTTACATGTACATAACTTACATTTACTTTTGCTGATAGGGGTCGATGCCTTTTATTTGTAGGCTTCTCTTTTATTTAATGGAATAGATATGTTAGCTTATCCTATGTATGTCAGAGTTCTACAAGAAATTAAAAGATTATATACCTCATTTGATAGTTCCTTACATGTTTGAATTTAGTGCACTGACAGTAATGTTCAGTTTCCTTTGGCCTCACTGCCAGGTTTTGCAACTGCACACTAGTGGGTTTAGTAGCAAAGCATGAGCCACTAACGTGCAACTTGCTAGTTGGTACCATTGTCTGTGCATGCACTCATTTCTTCTTCACATTGAGAGTCACACTTTCACCTGAGTATTACAAACTAAAGAATTTCTGTGGAGTTTGTCTTCATTATGGGTGCAGTGTGTGTGTGTGCTTGTTGTTCAAAATCCGACGCTGTAGCAGAAGATCTCCAATCTTACAGCCTGGATGTCATTATTACCCGTCGTACTCGCATTTTCAGTGGAGAGAACCCTGGCCAACAGCATCCATCGACAAGGTAAGTACTGGCTCAAACAACTATAGTTCATCAGGTTACCTTCCATTCGGAAAGTGGGTGCACTCAGCGTCTGTTATGTGGCTTATAAATTATAGAGTGCTGCAATCAGTCGTCCTTTTTTAGATTTTATTACGTAAATCCAGATTTTGGCTAGCCACTAGCCGAAATCTTGATTTACGTAATAAAATCTAAAAAAGTACGACTGATTGCTGCACTCTATAATTTATAAACTATAGTTCACTTATTAATGTATCAGGCATGGTGAGACACAATACTCAGAGATTATTTCATTGCGCATGTATGTTAATGTGGCCACTTTTCTCCATTTATTTTGTTGGAAGACTCATATTGCCATCCAAAACATGGTATAAATTGCTTGAAAAGTTCATTGCTTTACATGGAGTTTGGTTTCCAACGAAAATTTATACAAGCACTAAGTTACAACAATATATTACAGGATAACTTATACCTATGTCTCACGTTCCACACACAGCTTATAGTATGAACATAAATTTCTTATGTTTTAAAACATCATAAATTTTTCATCAACTGGATTCTGTTACTACAGTTTGCTTGTTAGTTTTAACTTATCTCCCATCACATCATATATACAAATTAATTACATAACACATTATCATGGTACAACACATGCATATGATACATTTATATGTCATTTTATAGATAGACTTTTCTCTTTTATGGAAGCTCAGGTAGAGGAGAGAGAAAAACATTCACAATAGGACTAAAACATTACACATGGCTGGCCTAACTATGCTTGGCGCCGCCTCCTTACTTGGGAGGGAATTTCACGTAAACTCGCTGAATTGTAAATTGTTGCTCTTTTGTTTATTTAATTGTGATTATTGGCGTAACAACGCATATATGAAAAGAGTTACGTGAAATACTTTTAGCAATGCTGTGCTTTGAATTTCTTTATCATCATTACCTTTTAGCGAAATAATATATATATATATATATATATATATATATATATATATATATATATCTTCCCTACTTCATAATTATTGAAAATTGAAATTACTTTGTTATGAACACTGATGTTACAGTTCGTATGATCGTTCAAAAACACAAGGTTGCAGTGGATTTTATTTCTCGGTAAGATACTATTTCATTCCACGACTAGCCCAAGAACATGAGACTCTCATTAAAAAAAATTACGTTGTCACTATAAAGTTTGCCAGATCAGAATGGAGCACAGCAAGATTCCTATCCGATTTTGAAGGTACATTAACTTATTGGTACTGTGAATTATATTCTATCAGCAGCCCGCGTCAACCTGCAACACATCATAAAATTTGCTGATCTTCACTGCCAGTCTGGGAGCTAAAAGAAATAATATTATTTTACTATTATTTTACCGCTTCCTTGCGGTATGCTCGACTATATTGTAAGTCGTTTAAATACGCCGCGGCAGCGGCTCTTCGTTCTCCACGCAGCTCAGCACCACAGATAATATTTATATAACTGAAAAATGTCTCAACAGGACGGGATAATAGGCAAGCAAGCTTTAACAATTAATAATACAAGTTTTCATTTAAACAACTCTATTAAAACATTTAAATATCGCAGTGATTACAGACCTTTGTGAATTCACACGTAATGGCGTACATTGCTTAGTCTCGACAAAAGAATGCTACATTAGCGTTCTCTACGACAACACAGGGGATCTTACTCGCACAACTTCCAAGTTAAGAAGACAAAGACATTCATATTCAACACGTATTATATACTAGTTCCTTTTTTAATCTCTGTTTAACATTTATCTTCTGTGTCGGTTTTATTACTCGCCGACGCAGACGTTCTCAAAAATAAATAATTAAAAAATAAAATACATAATTTTATGCAATGACACAATATGATACATCTAATTTTCTAATTACTACATAATATGTTGTTTTTGTTTCTTACTAGACGTTACAGGAAGGAAGGAAATACTCATCTACTGGTTCAAGGATTTATGAGGAAATGTTACTCATAAAATCATGTACTAGTTGGCAAGGAACTTTTATTTCAAGGAAAGGATGTGTACTGACTAATCATTCATGTACTGTCATGTTGTTTCTACATGCACTAGTGCTGTTTACTTCAATTCACATGTAGCTTAGTGTTAATAATGAAGGAGTTCCAATCATTGTAGAATTATCTTTCTCAAATGCATGGAAATGTCATCATTTATGCTTGCATGAAACACATTAAAAATTAAGTGGTTTTTGTGAAATCACATGCTTAAATGAAAATATGTAATTTGCAGCAAATAGGTACTGGTAAATGTCACAGAGCTATAGTGCAATGATGCATTTTTCATTTGCCTTCTGACCTTTGTACAAATATCCTTATTACTAAATTTTTTACTCGAGGTGCCGTCAATTTATTTGTTTGGTACCTGCTACTCTCTTTTGCGCTGTGATGAGCACTGGTAGCTGACAGAAAAAACCTTAAAACTAACTTAAAACTAATTACATTACATAACTTAGTGGTGTCACTGATACATTTGGTCATTATATCTGTCTGCAGATTTTTCCTTACTTTGTTTAAATTCATAGATCCTCGTTTATTCTGTTACCTTGTATGATCATTTACCCTGCAAAGAAAATTACTTGACATTTCTTACTGTAGTTTATAGTTCTTCTTAGCTTACACGTCTCATATATTTTTTCCATAATGCTTCCCTTTCCTTGTAAATATATTGTATATAGCTTAGTATTTAATTACATTTCTGTGTACATGTATCAATAGCTTCATTAATTGTTAGACAGTAGATGTAATTCATAGTAGTTCTATTTGCTTTCATTTAAGTTAGGTACTTGTACATATTGCATTCCCATTTGGTTACACCTTCTGCCAGTCTGTCACTCATGGGCACAGGTCAATGCCTCCTCTCCTACTTCTGATGTCAGCACGTATTTTTGAGTGTGCACAGCTGAGCCATAAGGTAATTCTATGAAGTGGTGTATTACTTCTCATTCCTGTTGATTTTATGCTTATGTGTACAAATCAAAAGAATTACTTTATCCTAAAATACTCTCCGGAAAAAAATTACACTTAGATCTATGTATAATTATCTTGTGATAGAAAGAAAAATGTTACCTTGCTTCATCATTCTATAACAGCTTTTATATCTTTGTGAAGGTGGGGACCCTTGTCTCTCCCTGTTTTCTCATAGAATAATCAGTACATTTGAGGATAAGGTATTTTAGAAATTATGTATGGTCCAGAATAGAGTAATTGCCACTTCTTATTCAGTTTGCCAATTTAAGGTGCGTCCTAAAGACGATTCGTTGCCCTTCAAAAAATTGTGTAATTCGTTTCAATTTCTTACTATAAATTTTCTTTCTATACTCGGCCCTGTTTTCGAGTGTAATCATGGCTTGTTTGATTTGTCGTGTAGTGTCATTTCTGTAGTGGGTACTTTTGGTATGGGTGACTCCCACTCATTCGTTTGTTTTGTGTGGAACATCAGTTCGTTAGTTGTGAAACCTATTGAAGACTGTGAAGGCTTGTTGACAATTTGCATGAAAGGAGTTACGTATTCTACCCATCAGGTGTGTTTGTGAGGGGTGTATGACCTAATAAACCGGTTAAATTCTTTAAAAACCCGTTCAACTGGGCTTGCTACTGGGTGAAAAAAGCTTACTAATACCTGTTTTATGCCCAGTGAGGTCATAAATTGTCTCCACTTTTGTCCAACGAAATGTGAAGCATTATCAGTTAGTAGTACCAGTGGTTTACCTATTCTTCTCAAATAGTCTTCCCCAATTCTTTTTCTGGTATTTGTGGCTGTTGCATTTTTAGTGGCATACATTTTGACATGTTTCGAGAAAATATCGTATAGTGCCACTACATATCTTACACCTCCCTTACTTCTTGGATATGGATCAGCTATGTTCAAGGATACTCTGTCAAGAGGGTTTTTTGTCAGTACAAGGTGTAGCTCAGTATATTGGGTTGTATCAAAATGAACACACCGCTTTTAAGGCGTTGTACTATTTATTACGTTCAACTTACAATTCTAAATAATACACCAAATGAAAGAGCAAATCAAACAAATTTGTTTGTATACCTGTGCGCAATGGGAAGAGTATGGAATGACAAAGAGTGACAGAAAAACGTGTGGAACAGGTGCGAGTCTTTCATGCTTAGCCCCAAGAAATATCCCCATGGAAAGTTTATGGGCTTTTCTTTTTCGGTGAATCAAATGTAACTGATGGTTCTTATTTTGATGTGCTACAGCTATGGCCCATGCCTCAATGGGAAGAAGCTGAACAACATATCTTTATTTGGGAGCAAGATGGTGCGCCGCCTCACTGGCGTAACTCAGTATGTGATTGGTTAAATTACATTGTATCCATATGGTGGATTGGGTGCGAGGGACCGGTTGACACAGTATTTTAAGCATGACCTCCAGGTTCACACATGATCTGATGCAACCATGTATATGTGCCTCCAATAGCAGCTGATCAATCCGACTTTAGAAATAGTGTTATTGCAATAGTTACTCCTGACACAATGATCAAGGTTTCTAAACAACTCACCTATCGACTCAATGTGTGATCAGTGTTCACACTGAATAATTTTAAGAAAAAGTTTTTGAGTTTCTCTTTCATTTCTTGTATTATTTATAATAGTAAGCTGAATGTAATATGTGCTACAAAGCCTTAAAACCCGTATATCATTTTGAAACACCCTGTAGTTTTAGACATTGGAGTGTTTTGATTTTTGACATATTGCACACTTTCTTAATACCTGTAGGACTCTCCTTTTCAAATTTCGAAAATAACAAAGTGTTACAATTTTTTCAGTATATTTACCTACTCCATAATGTCCCCATACCTCTGGTGTTTGTCTTATAAATTCGTCAGGAATACCCACACACACACCATTGATCAGATTCTTTATGTTTCCTATGAAACAAAACGCCCTTTTACTCCAGATACCATTTACTTACCTTCCCACCGTCATCTTTCTTAAGGTTTTGCATGACTTTACTCCATCTGCGATCTTGCTGTTATATAATTTTCATTTGCTTACGAAACTTATGGTAATCAGACTGTTGTGTTGTACCTTGCATTAATAGCGTTTTGATTTCTGCATTTTGCTCTGTTAATTCACTAAATTCTTCTAAACATTGTGGTAACCTAGACAAGGCATCTGCAATAACATTTTCACTTTCTTTAATATAAATGATCTCCAAATTGAATTCTTGTAATATAGACACCACCTAGCTAATCTACAGTACAATAGTTTACATGTTAAAAGATGACAGCGACTGATGGTCATAGTAAACTTCGGTATTCTTACCCCACAAAAAATATTCAAACTTTTTAAATGCCCATAATACAGCTAAACTTTCCAATTCTGATACAGAGTAAGATCTTTCTGCTTCTGATAATGTTCGACTAGCAAAACTGATGACCTTGGGAACTTCTTTACCTTCTTCTTCTCACATCTGGAACAAGCATGCCCCAGCCCCTTTAGATTAGATTAGATTTAGATTAGATTCACTTTCATTCCAATTGATCCGTAGTGAGGAGGTCCACCAGGATGTAGAACATGTCAGAAAAACAATAATACATGACTAATATTTACAACTCAAACAAATAAGCTAATGTACCATTCCACAGGTCCCAAGTGGAATGATCATCATTTTTTTTATCAACACTATATGAAAGAAACATTTTAGAAACACCAATGCACTGAATTTAAATTTAAAAAGTTTTATTTATTTATAAGGTAATAAACATGTTAATCACATGTGCATGCGCACATTCACACATACACACACACACGCACACACACACACACACACACACACACACACACACACACACACACACACCAGTTGGGTCTACTGAGAAATTCATGAATGGAGTAGAAGGAGTTGGCCACCAATATATCGTTTAGGCTTTTCTTAAACTGAATTATTGGTTGTTACCCTTTTTATGGCTACTGGCGAATTATTGAAAATGTGTGTTTCTGAATAATGCACACCTTTTTCTACAAAAGTAAGTGACTTGAACTCCTTGTGAAGATTATTCTTATTTCTAGTATTGATACCATGAATTGAGCAGTTGGTTTGAAAAAGTGATATATTTTAATGGCAAATTTCACTAAGGAATAAATATATTGGGAAGCAGTAGTTAGTATCCCTAGTTCCCTAAACAGGTTCTGTAGGATATTCTTGAGTTCACACCACATATAACACTTACTGCACGTTTTTGTGCCCAGAAAACTTAAGCTTGGCTTGATGAATTACCCCAAAAAATAATCCCATATGACATTATGGAATGAAGGTAAGCATAGTATGCTTTCTTTTTCATTTTTATATCTCCTATGTATGACACAATTCACATTGCAAATAGAGATTTGTTAAGATGCTTCAACAGTTCTGTGGTGTGCTCCTCCTAGTTGAATTTATTGTCAAGCTGTAATCCCAAGAATTTAACACTGTCCACTTCTTCTCTCTGCTTGTCATCGGATGTTAGGCATATACTTGTGGGACACTTCTTACAAGTTCAGAACTGCATGTAGTGTGTTTTTCAAAGTTTAGTGACAAAGAATTGGCTAGGAACCAGTGATTAATGTCTACAAATATTTTGTTAGCTGATCTTTCTAAGACTACGCTTGATTTGCTATTTATTGCAATGTTTGTATCATCGGCAAACAAAACGAACTTGGCATCTGGCATTGTTACTGATGAAAGGTCATTGAGATACACAAGAAAAGTAAGGGCCCCAAGATGGAACCTTGTGGGACCCCACATGTAATTAGTTCCCAGTTGGATCATGCCTGATAGCTTAATATATGTCTCTTTCCTAATAACACCATTTGTTTCCTGCTATAGATATAAGATTTGAACCATTTTGCTGCATTTACTGTTACACAACAATATTCTAATTTACTTAAAAGGATATTGCGATTTACACAGTCAATTGCCTTTCACAGATCACAAAATATACCAGTTGCCTGAAATTTTTTGTCTAATGAGTTAAGCACATTTTCACTGTAAGTGTAGATATCCTTCTCAATATCAGAACCCTTTAGATATCCGAAATGCAACTTTGGGGGTATGTTATTTGAGATAAGATGGTTATAAAGCTGATTATACATTAGTTTTTCTAAAATTTTTGAGAATGCTAGCAACAGTGAAATTGGACGGAAATTTGATGCTATCTCTTTATCTCCGTTCTTAAACAATGTCTTAACTTCAGCACATTTCAACAATTCAGGAAATATTCCACTGATAAACGACTTGTTACACAAATAGCTTAATAGTTACTTAACTCAGAATCACATTCTTTAATTAACTTTGTTGATATTTCATCATACCCACTAAATGTTTTTGATTTTAAAGATTTTATGATTGACATTATTTCTACTGGGGTAGTGAGTTCAAATTCATATTATGGAAGTCACTTGAAGTGTCTGGTCTGAGGTATTCCATAGCAACATCTACAGAATCTGACAACCCCATCTTTTCAATAACAGTTATAAAATGTTTGTTAAAAAGTTCTGCAACACTGTACACATCTGTCACCAATGTATCATTTACTCTTAATGCTATTTGTTCCTCTTCGTGTCTGGTTCTACCAGTCGCCTCCTTCACTTTATCCTGTATTGTCTTTATTTTGTTATCTGATATGCCTGAGATGAGGCATCTATGCATAGACAAAAATCCTTGGTCATGTCAGGGTGGCTAAGAATGTTTGCATTGACTAATGTCTGCTTAATGTTATTAAAGTCCTTCTGACTCTTATCATCCCATAACCAAGGCCTATTTTTCGTAGCAAGTTGAGTAATGCTTCACTGTTCATCAGTTACTGTGGTGCGAATTTACGAAAAAAGGTGCTAGTTCTAAGTAAGCTTTTAGTTGTTTTTTAGCTGTTGGAGCTGGACAGTTGCATATGGCATCAAGTGTTCTGACACAACATATCCTAAAAATTTGACTTGCTCCTTACCAGAACAAGGCTTTTTTAAATTGTCTGTTACTCTGTGATCTGTAAATCGTTGAAATTTCAGTTCAATCAGCTTGATATGCTCTAACCAAGTGAGTGTGACTATTAGCATGTCGCCTACATAAACAGTGACTTTGCTAAGCAATTGTGGTCCTAAGACCTTGTCCAGTGCCGAGATAAACCCTCCTGTACTAATGTTGAGTCCAAAAGGTAGAACACGGAATTCGTAACTTCTGCCACTAGAAACAAATGCTGTATATTTTCTATTTTCTTCGCCAAGCTTTATTTGCCAGTAGCACAACTTGAGATCAAGTATACTAAACCATTTTATATTGTAAAACTTTAAAAGCTGTTCATCCAAGTTGTCTGGCCTTACGCATACTGGTACTAAATCTTCTTGATACATCTAGCATCGAGAACTAATCTTACAGATTCGTCTGGTTTTCTTACTGGTAATATAGGACTACAATAGTTTGAAAATGATGGTTGTATAATTCCCCATTTAATAATATGATTGTACTCTTCCCCTACTGCATCTCATTTTGCCCATGAAATAGGATATGACATTACACAAAATGTTTCTTTTGGATAAACTTTAAATTTATATTCATAGTCTTTGATTATTCCTGGCTCCTTACTGAAAACATTTGCATACTTAAATAACAAGTTGGAGAGTTCTTGTTGTTTCATTTCATTTAGTGTCTACGATTCACTTAGTTTCTGCTCTACCATTTCGTAACTAACAGCAGTGTTTGGTTCTTGTTCAGTATCAAATTTCTTTGTGAGATATATAGTTGGAAAGGAATACTGTACTATTACATTTGACTCTGGTTTGTTTTTGTTACTTTTATCAGGTGTTTTGACTAAATCAATCGAAAGATCTGATCCTTAACATAAAAGTGGAAATTTACTATTACCTATGTCAATCTGTGTTTTGTATATTCTAAACATGTCCATGCCAATAAGACAACTAACTATAAGTTTGTCAATTATAAGAAAATTGCATTTCACTGTAAAATATTCAGTTTGTAATGGAATAAGTGCTTGATGTTTTACCAATTTAGTCTTGCTGCCCGTAGCAATTTGTACCATGCAATTTTTGACAGGAAATGTTGACAATTTGCTTCTCTTCTTCAATTCACAGAAAAATGCATTTGACATTAGGTTGGTAGTTGAACCTGTATCTAAAATTAACTGTTTGTCAATGTTAAGTATTTTCACCTTAATGATTGCTTGTACTTGTTCTTCCCAGATATTATTCGTTGTATCTACCTCATGCTGATACAGATCATCCTTGGTGTCACTGTATTTGTCAAATCTTATGAAACATGTTTGTACTTTTGCTTTGACCCCATTCCCTGAGAGGTCAATAGCCTAGGGCTTAACTACGACTTGTTGGTGTTTTCCGACGGTGTAGTGTGACTTAATTCATTACTTGGAGTAATTTCAGTTAGTTGCACAGTGTGGGTACTTCGCCAATTTGTATCGTTGGCTGCTCGCGACATTCCTTCGCGAGTGCTCGTGTTGTCATTAATAAAAGCTGCTGTACCATTATTTTGCTATCCAAAGGTTGGCTGCGGTGCTCTACCAACTGAGCTACCGAAGCACGACCCATGCCCGGTACTAGCTCAGTTGGTAGAGCACTTGCCCACGAAAGGCAAAGGTCCCGAGTTCGAGTCTCGGTCGGGCACATAGTTTTAATCTGCCAGGAAGTTTCATATCAGCGCACACTCCGCTGCAGAGTGAAAATCTCATTCTGGAAACATCCCCCAGGCTGTGGCTAAGCCATGTCTCCGCAATATCCTTTCTTTCAGGAGTGCTAGTTCTGCAAGGTTCGCAGGAGAGCTTCTGTAAAGTTTGGAAGGTAGGAGACGAGGTACTGGCAGAAGTAAAGCTGTGAGTACCGGGCGTGGGTCGTGCTTCGGTAGCTCAGTTGGTAGAGCACTTGCCCGTGAAAGGCAAAGGTCCCGAGTTCGAGTCTCGGTCGGGCACATAGTTTTAATCTGCCAGGAAGTTTCATTTTTCAAGGTATTTGTGTCGACCATCGTATTTGCATTGAATGGTGCAGGGTTGAAAACCTCCCATTGGAGTCTTTCTTGTTCTGCCTCGGACCAGTATTTGTTGAGGAAGGCTCGTTTAAATTGTATACAGGGTGCTCAATTGATCGTGACCAGGCCAAATATCCCAAGAAAATAAACGTCAAACTAAAAAAATACAAAGAACGAAACTTATCTAGCTTGAAGGGGGAACCAGATGACGCTATGGTTGGTCCGCTAGATGGTGCTGCCATAGGTCAAACGGATATCAACTGCGGTTATTTAAATAGGAAACCCCATTTTTATCACATATTCGTGTAGTATGTAAAGAAATATGAATGTTTTAGTTGGACCACTTTGCGATACGTGGCGCTGTAATAGTCACAAACGTATAAGTACGTGGTATCACGTAACATTCCGCCAGTGTGGACGGTATTTGCTCCGTGATACATCACTTTTCTTTATGTTTTACTGACAATGCGTATCACACTGAAACATTGCTCTAAATTTTCCACAATAAAGCTCAAGGAAATAATAATGAGGAAAAGGTTTCTATCTACATCAAAGGAGGTGCCACCAAGTGTAACCATTCAAGTAACTTGCATAGCTTTCCTACCTTTGCTGTGCTGAACAAAACCGTTTACTATGGAAAATTGTACGTAACCTAGGACTAAGTCTTATTCCTTTTCAAAAATTTCTCCTCAGTTTATGCCTTTATGCTTTACTTGGTCCCTTTTATGATTCAAGCAAACATAAAATACAGACAATTAGTTTTTATGACTAGTATCAATATCACAGGAATTTCTTATTATAACAGTAGTTAACAACTGGTGTCCTGAAGTCGTGGTACTTAGGTCACCAGTTGTATTATAATACTAAAAAAATATAATTAAAATGGAAAAATTAAACGATAGTACAATTGCATTATTATTAAATGTACTATATATATATATATATATATATATATATATATATATATATATATAGTGATGGACATAGAAAAAAGGAGAAATGATGTAAGTTAAAGTGAATGAACGATAGCAAAATTTTGTACACATAGTACATTTAATAATAATGCAATTGTACTATCGTTTAATTTTTCCATTTTATATATATATATATATATATATATATATATATATATATATATATATATATATATATATAAATTATATTTGTTGTCTTCATGTTCATCTTGCGAAAAGATGATGGTGAACTTCCTTTCTTACATTTAAATTGTAGATGCAGGTGGCTGACTCCAAAGAACACCAGTGCCTCTCAAGAGAATATCAAACATGAAGGAATTCCTCCCAACTTGGATACACTTCACTTCAATAAGAATACTTAATACTGTTATTAAGTCTTCTCTTATTCAGAATCACATATAACACAAAACACTCATAGTGTGACACACTCCAAGCAATACATCTTAACCATCCTTCTACATACGAGAGAGTGAAACAAAATCATGTACAAAAAAGTGAATGATGTTTTTTGTTCATTTGTCTGCGCCTTACTGCACATTCATAATTAATGTCTTTGCTGATGCTTATGGTCAGTCCTGATTCTGTCATTATCGCTGTTTCATTTTTTAATAAATGTTAACTTTACCATATCTGGGGGTGGGGTGGGGGTTATTTCACCATTTACCTGCACAGAATTCAAGTAAGCTATGGACAAACAAGAGGTCACTATTAGGTGCTTTTTGGGTTTCAGCAAAGCTGTCGACTCTGTCGACTTTGATATTCTACTTACTGAACTCAAAAGTCAAAAATTTCTTCAACTGCTGTACAATGGTTCCACTCATATCTTACATCCTGCCAACAGTGTGAATAATCGGAACAGAGAGGTCACAATGGAAGAATGCAGTATCAGAAGTCCTACAATGGTCAGAATGTGGCCCATTTGTTTTCTCATTGTATGCTAATGATGTATCGACTACCATCTCACATTGCAAGTATTTAGACACTGATGACCTTCAGTTGTACCTAACTGCAAGACCAACAAATCTGCACACAGCCATCAAAAACGTAAATGCTGATTCACTTGCTTTATCAGAGTGAGCACAGAACATAAGTTTGTAACTCAACTCATCTAAAATGAAAGCAGTCTTCATCGCTCACAGAAGACTTATTTCTCCTCAGTTCAGAGTGTCTCTTCCACCTTTAATCCTGAACAGCGCAGAAATCACCTTTTCTTTCTTCTGCAAGGAATTTTGCAATAGTCCTTGATGATCACCTATACTGGACTGAACACACAACTGCAGTCAGTGAGAATGTGTCAGTATCACTTCATTCACTGCGCAAACACAAAAAGTATTTCCTCTCAAGCTTAACAAGGAATGCATACAGTCACTAATACTCCTCATCCATGATTATGGTGATCTTATTCTTCAAGGACTTTTGTATGACAGCTCACATTTTCCTGGAACTGGCGATGTATGCTATTTCGACCATATCATTCCCGCCTATGCTCGATTGTCATGTTTACATGTCAATATGAATAGAGATTATCATACTCTGTGTTTACTATAGCGTCATCTCAATCACTGCACTCCTTCCTATTTATCTTCAATCCTTGTGCTTCTATCTGAACTACACAACAGAAATACTCAACAAAGTATAATCATCTCTGTACCACAATGATGTGTTCTCTAAATTATTTTCTGTATCATTAACCTGACTTTCGAACAATCTTTCTTAAAAAATTAGGCAAATTAAAATAGTTTCAAACTTCAAAAGACAGCTAATGGCCCACCTTCTATCACAATTGCTATCTAGGGGTAGCGCCTTCATTCATAATCAGAAGGTCTTCGGTCTCAGGTTCGAATCCCGTTACTGCTTAAATTTTCGTTAATAATCAGCATTGGTGGTCGAAGCTTTTGGCATAAGAAGTCACCCCTCATTCTGCCAATGGCCTTGTCAAAGATGGCGGGAAACTGCCACTAAAGGCGGACGAATCAGCTAAATATCAATGGCATGAGGATGCAGAAGGCAATGGAAACCATTCATAAAAGACACTTAATGTGTATCCACAGTACATGTGGGCTGTAACTGAAGAAGTGTCATGATGATCTCTCCATTGGCAAAAGCTTCCTGAATAGTCCCCCATTCGGACCTCCGGGAGGGACTGCCAAGGGGGAGCTTACTATGAGAAGAAGATTGAATAATTAATGGAAGGATAATGTTCTACGAGTCGGGGTGTGGAAAGTCGGAAGCTTGAACATGGTAGGGAAACTAAAACGATCTGAAAAGGGAAACGCAAAGGCTCAATCTAGATATAGTAGGTGTCATGGAAGTGAAGTGGAAAGACGACAAGAATTTCTAATCAGCTTCTTACAAGCGAGTAATGCCCGTGACTGGGCAGATGATGCTGTTTTTATCAAGACTGACACGGACCGCATTTTTGACAAGCCCGCTACCTCCCCGAACTTGTTTCCCTAAATGCTCTACAAAGGACTGAGGCCTCATGGACACAAAGCATTCCCCATCAGCTCTGGTACAGACGAGAGATGGGATGAATACGTTTCGCTGTCATTCAGAGCCTTTCATTCCTTGGCAATGGAACGAAAGTCAACAGTAGCATAAAATGGTATAACAGGAGTAGGATTCGTTATGAATAGGAAGGTAGGACAGAGAGTGTGTTACTGTGAACAGTTCAGTGATAGGGTTGTTCTTATCAGAATCGATAGCAAACCAACAACAACAACAATAGATCAGGTATACATGCCAATGTTGCAAGATGAAGATGAAGAGATAGAGAAAGTGTATGAGAATATTGAAAGGGTAATACAGTATGTAAAGGGATATGAAAATCTAATAGTCATGGGAGACTGGAATGCAGTTGTAGGGGAAGGAGTAGAAGGAAAGGTTACAGGAGAATATGGGCTTGAGACAAGGAATGAGAGAGGAGAAAGACTAATTGAGTTCTGTAACAAGTTTCAGCTAGTAATAGCTAATTGAAGAGAAAAGGACATCTCTAAAAAGAGCCATCATGGAAGTTGGGAAGGAAACCATAGGTACAAAGTAGGTAGCTGTGAAGAAATCATGAAAGGAGGAACTACAAAAATGTTCTGGGAAACTCGGGAACAGTGAAATACAAGTCGCTGAGGAACGAAATAAATAGGAAGTGCAGGGAAGCTAAGAAGAAATGGGTGCAGGAAACATGCGAAGAAACCGAAAAAGAAATGATTGTCAGAAGGACAGACACAGTATACAGGAAAGTCAAAACAACCTTTGGTGACATTAAAAGCAAGGGTGATAACTTTAAAGATTTCAACAGAAATTCCACAGTTAAATGCAGAGATTTGTCTGATGTAAAAGAAGAAGAAACAGGACTCGACTTAGCAGAGCTAGGGGATCCAGATTTAGAATCGGAATTTAAAAGAGCTTTGGAGAACTTAAGATCAAATAAAGCATGAGGGATAGATAACATTCCATCTGAGTTTCTAAGATCATTGAGTGAAGTGGCAACAAAACGACTATTCACGTTGGTGTGTAGAATGTATGAGCCTGGCGACATACCATCTGACTTTCGGAAAAGCATCATCCACACAATTCCGAAGACTGCAAGTTCTGACAACTGCAAGAATTACCACACAATCTGCTTCACAGCTCATGCATCCAAGTTGCTTACAATAATAATATACGGAAGAATGGAAAAGAAAACTGAGGATGCCCTAGAAGACGATCAGTTTGACTTTAGGAAAGGTAAAGGCAAGAGAGGCAATTCTGGCATTGCAGTTAATAATGGAAGCAAGACTAAAGAAAAATCAAGACATGTTCATAGGATTTATCGACCTGGAAAAAGCGTTCGACAATGTGAAATGGGGCAAGATGTTCGAAATTCTGAGAAACGTAGGGATAAGCTATGGGGAGGGATGCGTCATGTACACTATGTACAACAATGAAGGCGGAATAATAAGAGTGGACGACCAAGAACGAAGTGCTCATATTAAACAGGGTGTAAGACAAGGATGTGGAGTTTCGCCCCTACTGTTCAATCTGCATATGAAGGAAGCAATGATGGAGATAAAAGAAAAGTTCAGTAATGGAATTGAAATTCAAGGTGAAAGGATATCAATGATATGATTCGCTGATGACATTGCTATCCTGAGTGAAAGTGAAGAAGAATTACATGATCTGCTGAACAGAATGAACAGTCTAATGAGTACAGAATATGGACAGAGTAAATCGAAGAAAGACGAAGGTAATGAGAAGTAGTAGAAGTGAGAACAGAGAGAAACTTAACATCAGGATTGATGGTCATAAAGTAGATGAATTTAAGGAATTCTGCTACATAGGCAGTAAAATGACCAATGACAGACAGAGCAAGGAGGATAGCAGACGGAGACTTGCAATGGCAGCAAGGGCATTCCTGGCCAAGAAAAGTCTGCAAATATCAAATTAGATGAGGAAGAAATTTCTGAGAATGTACATCTGGAGTACAGCGTTGTATGGTAGTGAAGCATGGACTGTAGGAAACCAGAACAGAAGAGAGGCGAAGGATTTGAGATGTGGTGCTACAGACAAATGTTGAAAATTAGGTGGACTGATAAGGTAAGGACTCAGGAGGTTCTGTGCAGAATCAGAGAGGAAAGGAATATGTGGAAAAGACTGATAAGGAAAAGGGACAGGATGGTTAGACATCTATTAAGACATGAGGGAATGACTTCCATGGTACTAGAGGGAGCTGTAGAGGGCAAATACTGTAGAGGAAGACAGAGATTGGAATACATCTAGCAAATAATTTAGGGCATAGGTTGCACTCTGAGATGAAGAGGGTAGCACAGGAAAGTAATTCATGGTGGGCCACATCAAACCAGTCAGAAGACTGATGACAACAAGAAATCTCTTCTTGCAGATCACTTTTGTCAACCGCCCCTTCTCCCTTCACTTATCCCTTCCCTTGTGTACAGAGCTCTCTTTTGAAATTATTTGCTTTCCTAGCAGGCATAGTCACTTTAATTTCAATCCTTTCTTCTTTCATTATCACTTCCACTTCTCCCAATATCAAACATTGCTAAACTAATCAATATCATTATTAGTGATATTATTATTACTATTGCTAATTATTATTTTTATTAATAATGCAAATTATTATTATGACTGTTGTGTAATAGTTTATTGTATGTGTTGTTTCTGGTCAGCTGCAAAACAGGGCCTTAAGGCCCTTATCTGGGTAAGCTAAACAAGCAACAGTGAATATTGTTAAGGTCTGTGGTATGCATACCAAATAGGACATATATGGGATATTGAATGTATACAAGGGATAGGGTGGGTGAGGGAGAAATCATGAATGGGCACAGGTTTGTCCAAATAACAGGAAAGTGTTATGGAAATGGTGAAAAACCTGAATTGGCAGACACTTAAAAGCAGACACCAATACTTCCAGAAAAGCCTACTTACAAGGCATCGAGAACCAGTATTACATGAATAATCTAGAGACATTCTTCATCCTCTTCATATCGCCCCATAGAGACTGTGAAGAAAAGATTAGCTTAAGTACTGTAAGAGGCATTACACATGAGCGACGGACTGTAGCAATCCATCGCCTGCAATATTGGTGCAATAGGTAGCTCATCCAGACCCTGCCACACAAGAGACATTTTCCAGGCAATCTCAGTCAGTATGACGAACGCCATTGTGTCAAAAAATTCTGGATTTGTCCTGAAAATTTCAGTTAAAAGGTCCACTTAATATTATGGTATGTCTTTCTGTCAATAAGTTATAACTTTAAACATCTGTAATTGTTTTGTAAATAACTCAAAACCATCAGATGGAGACCACTATATCGTAACTTACCATGAACTGCTTATCGATTCTACTCCTACAGCACAAGCTTCAAAATTCTAATCATTGCGAAAGCAGAGGGAGTATTTTGTATTACTTTTTACTATAAATGGGAACCCTGTCCTCTGTTTGACTTCTCAGAGCAGTTCGTGGTCCCTGCACAGTTATAAATTTTATTTAAATTGCTTCCTCAAGGTAGACAATGGAAACGATAGAAAACTACACAGCCACACTTAATAACTTGACAAATGAGTCGCAGCCAGGCAGCCATAATGCCATACGTTGAATGCAGATCATGAGATTTTGTGGGATTTCCATGAAATCAGCAATCAGTGACCTATTGCTAAAATCTACCTTCACAAATGTGACCTACAAAGCGATTGCATACATATGTAATGGATCGCTTCGATCTGTATGGCCCTGTAGGCAATCATTCTTCTTGCACTTATTAGGTAATTGGAATGGTAAGAAACCCTAACATGTTACTCCATGCTAAACAGTCTCTGCCACACGCTTCACACTGGTTTGCAAAGTATCTATGTAAATGTGAGTTACAGACAGGTTTTTTGCAAATAAACTGGTCTAAAGGAGTGGTTTACTAAGTTGGTCCTAATGGCTGAAGAGCGGCGTTTGGGGAATGGTAAACTCTTCATTCCCTTCAGGTGGTTCCCTTTGGTCTTGCTCTGTTTCAGGTGGTCACACATTCCAGTTCCACCATTTCTCATTCCCACCTTGGCCTCATTCTTTTTCAGGTGGTCACTCAATCCTAGTTGCATTTACACCATTCATCATGTGGTAAAGAGTTTTTTTATTTTCATTGGTTGCATTTACCCATTCTTGTTAAGTTTCAAACTGTTCTCGAAATATAGATTTCTAGCACTTTGGATACCATTTTGCATCTACAATTAGTAATTTAGAACTAAAGGACATTTACGTTGAACTTAACAGGCATTATCAAATACAGACATTCCACAAACTGTGCTTCATGTCAAAGCAAGGCAAACTGACAAGAAAAACATTGCCTCCCCTATGAGGGAATTATGTGAACGATTTGCTAGCACTAGAAGACATACAAGAGTTTGGATCAGTGGGAGGGGGGGTGGCAAGCATGGATAGCCAAAGTGGTTAAGGTGACCACTCATGATAAGCAGGAAACCTGGGTTTGAGCACCGATCTGACAAATTTTCATGTGTCTATGATTATCATGTAATGTTGATCGATAATAACACACTTGAAATATCATAAATGCATTTATTAGACACAAAGCAAGAAGAACAAAACATGGCAGTACACAAGTTGCGTGCTGAGAGAGACATAGAACAAAAGCAGTTCAAAGAGGCCAAAGTCAAAGATAGGGCACTCTACGCCAATGACGCCACAGAGCCCCAGCAGTGCGGAGCTCAGCGGAGAGAGGCTTCATCATTCGAAATCGTAATCCTCATGCCAGCACAGCCCTGATGAACCACTTTTCAGCTTGAGAAATTCTCATGGAATCAATTGCCAATGATGATTGTCTCATATTGAACCCAAAATATATTCCTAGCAAACTGTAGAACTCCTCACCTGCTAACTGCCCCACATAAGAACAAATTACAAGCATAATAATATGCTTAAGGAATATCGTCTGAGTTATGTGACTAGGTTCACGATTCCTGTCAGAGGAGTCACAGTTCATAGTAACTCACTTAAAGTCATCGAGTAAAACAGAAGTGATTTCTGGTGTTCCGCGAGGTAGTTTTATAGGCCCTCTGCTATATCTTATTTAGGAGATAATTTGAGCAGCTGTCTTAGGTTGCTTGCAGATGATACTGCCATTTATCATCTAGTAAAGTCGCCAGACGACCAAAACCAATTGCAAAACGAGTTGGAAAAGATATCTTTTCCAAAATATTTTTCCACTTAAAATAATTTTTTTCTAATTTGGAAAGTCGCAGAACGCTGTCTTTTGTGTCATTTTACCAGCTACTACTCTCTGCTCCACTTATTTGCAGTATGTAAATATTTTTTACTACAAATATAAAAAAATTATGTTTTTACGAGTTTTCACAAATTATTTGCTCGGAAACCTCCATCCAAATACTGTTGAGAATTATATAAAATATTGTTTGATAAATATGCCAGTAGTTAGAGCAAACACAGTTACAAAAATATTTCTATGTAAAGTGTTAAAAATTTTTCAATATTCTGCATATTATGCATCACTGAATTTCTAGTGTAAAATATGCGTGTTGGCAACAATGTTTCCAGCACTCTTTTGCTTATAACAAATGAGTGAGAAATTGCACATAAACCATTCTGCATCGAGTTTTGTGTTTGGTTTGAACTTTTTGTTAGATACTATATCAGTGAGGAAATACAGTAACGAAAGAGTGAGATGTGTTGACTATGAAAAAAGTCACAAGAAGGTGGTGTTTAAGAAAAATGAAAAATACTTCACAGTTGTTGGAAACTGCAGAAATATATTGGTCCTCAAGTAAGCGTTTTAGCATTACATCCATTGCGCAGGAATTGATACACTCACTACAAGAAGAAATTTAGCGATAACCCAGCTGAATAATCACCGTCATCGAATATATTCCTGGGTGTGAAGTTGTTGATGCATTGAATGTTAGCGTTTCTGCAGGTGCCCCCTACTATATTCCCCTTCAAATGTCCAGGAAAGACAAGAAGCACAAGAAGAAAACTATAAAAAGAAAAGTGGAAGAAATTGAAGCAAGTTTTATGCAAGCAACATCTTCAAAACTTTGTGAAGTCTATAATGTAGATGCACTGGTGCATAAACTCAAGATAGTGATATGTGCATGAAATGTGATGTGTGGTTTCATTTCAAAAGGTTGTTAAATAAAGAATGAGAAAGTTATTTGGGTATGCCCAGAGTCTTACTTTGAGTGTCACTTGCAACATGATATGCTCATTGTTGCTCTGGAGTACTACCTAAGTGATGACAAAGATTGCAGCAGGCAAAGTCCTATCCAGGCTGATGTTATCTCTGTTAGTGAAAATGGTGAAAAAGTTAAAAAGTTAAATAGATAAAAAGATATATGACAAGATCAATAAGAGAAGCATATCTCCTAATGAAAAAGAAGAACCTGAATTTAAAGACTGGTCTCGCAAAATTCTACTCCTAACAACCAGAATGGTTAAAATGCCAGCCAGTGAAGGAAGTATGCACATGTATTTACTGCACTAATTTAAAGTTTGTTTATTTCATCATAAGCAGTGTCACAGGAAAGAAGTACACAGAGACTGACCTGAAGCTTTTGTGTATATATCAAGAGCTGCAAGATAAGTGCTGGTTGCAGGAGTGTGCAGTGTGTCCTGGTGCTGAAGTGATGTCTGTTGAAGCGTTACACCTTCAGGATACTGACAATGACATAACCTATGCAGTATTGGGGTAGAGTTGTGGAAGAAGACAGTAGAGTCAGAGAGGTTTTTTTACAGACGTTAGGCAGTGGGTCATGAAAGGAATAGCTCACTATCATATCCAGAGGATTCAGAGACAGGCCACAGCAGAAGTAAAATTAGTCACATCCCAGAATACTGACACATTAGTTCTCCATTTTGACTTTGCTGAGAACTGGTCTGTTGCTTTGCAGAACGAAATTCAAAGCTACCGGTGGTACACATCACAGGTATCAACATTCACATGCATTGGTCCCTTCCTTGGAATATCATACTGTTTTGCTACTGTCAATGATGATCTCACTCATGACAGTGCTCATGTAAGCTATGCTGTCAGCATGGTAATTGATGATATAGCGTTTAGAGGTCATGCATTTTCTAAACATGTGTATGTGAATGATGTTGCAGCACCTCATTTTAAAAACCGCTTTCAGCTTTATGAGATTAGTCAATTCTGTAACACAGGAATTAAGACAAAAAATGGATATTTACAAGAACAGGTCACGTAAAAGTGCATTTGATGGGATATGAGGCCTCTGTGGACATCTTGCAACAAGATTTAATCTCCAGCATGTAGCTGTTAATGCTATAAGAGATGTTACTGGATTTGTACACACCATATTAACATTAGAAACAAAAACATTAAACTCTTAATTCTAAATGAAAGTATGTTAAGGAAAGTCCATTTAAAAAGAGAGAAGAGTGGTATGCTATAAAGCGTGTGGTAGGAATTGAATCAAGTCACTACTGGGTGGCATCCCAGAGTGGCACGTACTTCGCAAGAAAGGTTCTACGCGAAATGCAGCCTGTTGTGTGTGAAATGCAGAGAACACAGTATGCATTATAGTGAGCCATTTCATTTCTTGTGTGCATGACAATCAAAGATGGGTGGGACTGATAATAAGCATCTCTCATGAGCTGCCATATATAGATGCGTGGGACAGATAATAAGCATCTCTCATGAGCTGCCATATATAGCCATCTCCTTTATGACACCTCATGGTCCTGCTAATCTTCCAAATGACCATCATCAAAAAATCAATGTGCAGATCCCATTTTACAAGTACTGCTATTGTTGGATCATCCTTGACGATGTGGAAATTCTTGTTGTCTATACAAATTCAATGAGAAGCATATGAAAAAAACAAATGAATAGTTTTTAACAGTGCATTGTTGATTGTTACACTGTACACAATTTTAATTCGTGGAAAGTGACGAAGAAATAAGATCATTGCGGAAGACAATAATAATTTGTGAATAACCTAAAAAAATATGCATATAAACTTTCTACATCATTTTTGTTATAAAATGCTTTTGAACAAAATTATGAATTGTATCCTTACTCACTTATAATTTTGTTAAGTAATTATTTTGATTCAAAGTTTTGCATGATATTTTCCTGCAATCAGCGATCAATTTAAATATTTAAGTATCCATAATTTTTTTGACCTTGAGAGTATAGCTGGGTCTACCTAAAAAATTTCTCACATTTTGTACAGACAAGTATTGCCCCTCTGACTGTATATTTCCTGAGTACATTGACCAACTAACTTCTTAAGAAATTTCTAGAATATTTAGAATGGGGTTTTTGGAGAAAATAATTTCTAAATCGCCTAAAAATTTCACATTCTTTCATCTTTAGGTACAAATATTTTGACAGTTTAAGAATTTCATACATTAATGACATAGTGACAGTTAGCACTCCTTCCACTTTATCATTTCTCAAGACCATTAACATACCATGACTATTCATATTTTCAAAACATAAATTTGAAATTCGAAAAAAGTTACAAATTTTCATAGTTTATTTTAAAAAACTTAGAAATATGTATGTATTAATCATGTCTATTAGTACTGTGAAAGAAGTATTTATTGAAAATAAATTTAGATCTCTCACTTTTGGTTTCTTTATTACAATTTTTCAGTTTTGCCTTTCGTTTCGACGTTTTCAGAAATACTCTCATTTAGAAAGGTGTCTAGCGTTTTAATAGATCATCAGAAAATCAAAATATTGTAGTTTTGGAGAGGCATCACGTGAAACTTCAAAGTTTGTCATGCAAGCTTTGCCCAGGTCTTGTCAGTCCACCAGAAACAACTGACAGATGCCTAGCGCATTTCTCTCACAGGAATGTTGCGGAATTTTTTGGATATTGTGCCAACGGGCAAAACGTGGGAGAGATTTAAACTGCTGCTTTGCTTCTATAACTGTCCACTTATTCAATATTGTTTTTTTGTGGGGCAGTAAGTTTGAGTTTACAATTTTTGTTGGGTATCATTATCATTTACAATCCTGTCACTGTAGATGAAATTCAAAAAATCATCATGTCTCTAAAAAGTAAGAACTCTGCAGGGGTTGATAATATTTCTAGTAATTTATTGAAATATTCTTGTGTGTGGATAAGGGACATGATCATATTTTCAATGCTTCCTTTCAGAAAGGTGTTATTCCCAGTAGACTTAAGCATACCATTGTGATGCCCCTGTACAAAAAGTGCGACAAAACTGAATTAACAGACTATCGACCTATCTCTTTGCTGACAGCTTTCTCAAAAATTTTAGAAAAGCATATACATGCAAGAATAACTGATCATCTCATGAAGAAGGGCGTTCTCAGAAAGAGCCAGTTTTGCTTTCAAAAGGGCCGTTCAATGGAAGATGCCATCTATGCACTTCCAAATGAAGTCCTAGAAACCCTTAATCAGAAAATGCTAGCACTTTGTATCTTCTATGATTTGTCTAAAGTGTTTGAGTGTGTTAATCACCAGATTCTCTCACAGAAAGCAAAATTTGCAGGAATAAGTGGTGTTGCAGGCAACTGCCTACAGTCATATCTCCAGGACAGAAAACAAAAAGTTGTCTTCAATAGCTCAGGTGGAGTATGTGATGTTTCCTCACATTCTGAATGTGAGTTCCATTGTATATGGAGTGCCTCAGGGCTCAATTCTCGGATCACTATTATTCCTGATTTTTATAAATGGTCTAGCAATCTGTACCAGCCTGCTGTGTAAATTTACATTATTTGCTGATTAGAAGCACAATTTTTATGAGCAGTGGAATAGATAGTAATCTTGAGGAATCCAATAATCACATACTCTCAGATGTGGGTAATAGGTTCAAGGTTAATGGCCTCTCATTAAATTATACTAAGACCAGCTTTATTCAGCTCTGTTCAAAAACAGAAAAAGGGAGAGAGAGAGAGAGAGACAAGTGTGATATGTGGTAGTCAGCCAATAGAGAGAATGGAAACAACATAATTTCTTGGAGTGCACATTGACAAGAAAATGAACTGGTCTTCGCATATTATAGATCTCTGTAAGGAGCTTAGCTCTGCTACATATGCCTTACAGGTTGTCACTACATGTGTTGAACGTAACACTGCAAAAGTGGCATACTATGGCTGTTTTTACTCACGCATTGAATGTGGCCTTAATTGTTTTGGGCAACCAGCTATTAGCAAGGAATGTGTTCATTGCTCAGAAATGATCTTTATGAGTTATATGTGAATTGCACCCAAGTCTCATATAGAAATAGCTCTCGAAAACCTAAACTATACACAACTATGGGCCAATATAATCTGTAAAAATATAGAGATATTTCAACCAAACAGTAATTATCATAAGCATAACACACGAAGGATGAATGACATACACAGCAAGTACAGAATTTGAGCTTGGTGCAAAAGGGTTTCCACTACACTGGAACATAACTCTTCAGTGCTCTTCCTCCTGAAGTGAAGACAGAGATTCATAACAAGTGTAAGTTTAAGAAAACACTAAAAATATTTGTCCTAGAAAAAGCTTTTTACAATCTAGATGAATTTTTAAATAAATAAATTGTAAAATTTTAATATTACATAATACAAGCTGACATAATGCCACTAAGAATGTTATTTAACTTGAGCTCTGTATCCGTTTGTACTCTTTATTTGTTTTTCCTTAGTGCTTAAATGATTCTAAGAAAATATGTATCGTCTTTATGTATTTCTGCTCAAAGAATTTACTGTACAAAGTTTTATATAATTATGTACTCAAATGTTTGTACATGCTATAAGATTATCATATTGTATTTCTAAAAAACTGACTAGTTCCACGTCCTTGTGAACCCAACACAGTTGGACCTAGTCAACAGAAATCAAATCAGTTATCTACGATACAATTTGCTTTGTTTGTTTCTTTGACGTAGTTGGATTTTGTAATAGATAAATTCGTTGTTCGCTCGTCGTTGAAAAGTAATTCAGCTATGAAATGTGCAGATATTGCTTCAGGTGGCTACAATTTAATCACTGTATCGAATGATCGAAGAAAACTGGTCATGTTGGTGGCGACCATTCTTCCCAAAAGCGGTGGAAAGACAAATTTAAGTGGATGTTATATGATGAGAAATGTGATAAACTGTTATGCTCTGTATGTAAGCTAATGAGTTTCACTAGTGGGCCTTTTGCGAAGAAAACTAAATAAGACGAAGTTGTGATAAAAGGAGTAATTGAAGTTGGGTTCTCATCTTAGTACACAGCTTTAGAAAGGTTTTCTTGTCATGAATAGTCGAATTATCACGTGTCCTGATGTAGTACGAAAAATACAATTGGTAAAGCTGTGAATGTGGGGCGTTTAATATTTAAAAATACTGACAGAGAAGTGAAGTCTGCAGAAGTAGCTGAGCTGAAAATATTATCTTCATATCATTACATAATGGTGCACTGGTTAGCAATCTGTGGTCACATTGTAATTATAATGGACTGTTGGAGTTAGTTGTTGGGAATAACTCTTGGCTTTGGCATATGAAGTACAGATGGCTTTCACACAATATAACAAAAGAAGTAGGTCCTATTACAGCTAAGAAAGTCTTACACAATATGAGAAAATACGTAAAATATCGCAAAATTGTTCGATAAATACAGTTGAACTAGTGACATGTGTTAACAGGAGCAAGGTTTGATTTGATTTCGATGCATCAGTGGTGAAAATTTTCAAATTAATGAATTATTTTATTAAATTAATGTTCTCACTGGTTTTTCTCTATATGCCAAGTTATGCACACGTATTGCTATACCACTGCTTTTCCTGGGTTACAAACTAAATTCAATGAAACTGAGCTGTGAGTTCTGCATGTTCACTGCTTGGTCCAGTCTGTGAACATTGTAACCCAAACGTCAATGCAATATGCAATATGTGAAAGAAATTAACAATTTTGTTTGTAGGTCCCCTAAGCGACTAGAAACATTTTAATCTCTGCAAGCTGCCCAGGGTGCTAGCTTTATTCTTCCAGTAGCTATTTTTTGAATTTCCTGTCGCATTTCAATTCCTCTCAAAAATTTGAGTTTTCCGCCATTTTTGTATAGGGCAACTGGCATTTTCCAGATGGGTGAGGGGAGCATGATGGGGGGGAGGGGAAGGGGAAACCCAATACTCATTTATGACAACATTGTTGATGTCACCAGTGACATACTCTGTCCATGAATGCTGCTTGTTATTTCACTGCCCCAATACCCTCTATGGTATGATAATAAATTCTTAAATTCAATCTTGCAATTCACTATGAAATGACGAAACCCCTTTCTTCCCAAATCCCTATATGACGAAAAGCCTTGAGACATTATTGTCGATCAGTTCAGCAATATATTCCTCAGTTACATTAACCATTATTTTATTGGTGCAACGACACAAACTTGACAGAACTTTAGAAGTGTCTGCCCCAAAATTACAGCCCTCACACACTCCCCTATCATACTTCGTTTACCCAAAGCTGCATCAATTTCAACGACGACATCCCCCCCTCCCCCTCCCCCTCCCCCCAAAGAGCCCCTGTACTGCAAATACTCCCCAAACTTCACAAAAAAGTGATTACCAATCTACTACAGTACACTCACTGACACGACACCCATCAACATAAAACCATGCAGGATAATACATAAACCAACGATATGTAGTCAATATAATGTGTTTCAAGAGCAGCTCAGTCTTTTTGAAACACGTTCTTCTTACTGAGCGCCACTGTTTGTCACGACTTCGCCTCGAAAGATGTAACTCAGTAGTTCACTGCCTTGACACACTCGCTAATTTCATATTTTGTTCACTATCAAGGCACCGAACAAAATTAGCAAGTAACACAGACAACTGTAGAAACTTAACAGTGCACAACATGTCCACGACCAAAGCAGCAGACAAGTCACCCTTATTCATACACACAGATAAATCCATACATCGAAACGAACATTATATATCTTAAAATTAAGCAAAATATAGAACAAAATTTCAAAGAACAAATTTTCAGACTAGAAATGGTGTCTATCATTCCAACTGATGAGCTACAAAACTCAAAAAGTAGACAAAATCCTTTATTTGAAGATACATTCATTTATTTACATTTCATTTCCAAAGACTACATATATATCATCCGTGTCTAAGAGATGGCGGCATTGTTAAGAGCCAACAAGAAGTATCCCATTCTTCAGTATACTCGAAATTAATCTGAATAAAACTAAAGGGTAACATCATTTCAGCGTCACTTTCAACTGCCCAAGATGAGCTATTCTCAACGATAGCGAAACTTGGTAGATGTACTGCCGAAGCCGACACTAATGGAACTTCTGCTACAATCGTCATTTCTGCTTTGTTGCTGTGGAAAAGACTCCAGTGTGAAACAACAAAGAATTTATTGCAAGCCCTAAAGTTTGCAAAACAGCCGCAATTTCATAACACTGTCAGGGAAGCAGCAGTAACGTTTCTGAGTAGATAAAGAGCATAAAACCGTTTAAAAGCAACTTTATAATTAATCATGACGAGCTAAACTCACCATACAGCAAAATTGGAGCAAATGTACTGCAAAGTCAGTAACATAGGAGCTTCCACTTCTGTCGTCCTTTCTGCTTCGCAGTCGAAGAAACGCCTAAAATATGAAACAACAACATACTTATATCAAGCAACTCATGTTTTTGAAACACCAACAGTTTCTTACCACAGTGTGTGTAGTGTATACGTCCATAAGGAAAAGCCTCAACAAGCTAAGACAAAAATTTAAAACCAATGATAAAAATCATTAGCGCGGCCGCTGTAAGCGTCGATAAAGATATATTTTGCTACGCCGAAAGGAAAATAACAAATGATAAAAACTCCATTCAATTTTTTTGTCAATCGTTAGAGAGACTCTGTCTTTAGTTCTCGTGGCGAGAAGACATATTTCTTGTGATACAATGTACTGTCTGAATAATAATCATATGAAAATATGAAGTCTGAGTTCGTTTTTGTGCAAAACCACGAAAGTTTTCTTTTCTTCTGCACATTATCCCAATGTCATCTCAACAAGCTACCTGCATCAGAAGAGGAAGTGCGATCAAGAATTACTATTATTCACATGGTCATGAAAGAAAAAAACTTATGGCGGAAGAAGACGAATATAACCAAGCATACCGGATTCGATTAAGTTCATGACACCACTGGCTCAAGAGTGAAAGACAATTTATTCGCTGCAAAATTAATTATAATCAAATATGTCAATAGTATAATAATTTGTTATGAAACCAGTTGTGCAAATTATTCAAAATTATTTATGACATCGTACTAATTATTTTCAAATTTTCATGTACAACATCTCGACTGGCAGCAAAATATCTAGAACTAAAAATTCTTATGGATAAAGTAATCAGTTCAAACGGGAATCAAAAGTGAAACCGGAATTTACAGAAAATTTTGGAAGTACGTTGTTTGTTTCATTGCATCAAAGGTAGGACTTCTACACAACCGCTTCCTTAGCTATTCTTGGTAGTGTCTCCTGCATGGTAATTAGACAATTTCCCTTCCTAAATGTATTGCAATGAATTTTTCTGAAATTTTATGTAATGATTACTGAGAGAAAAGTTTGGAGTTTTTGTGTCATAACACTTCGTTCGTCATAAAAGTAGCTATTTAACGCTTGACAACACGTAAATCGTATGCTTAAATTTCCAAAAATAATATAATGCAATTTTCTATTTTTCAAAATTTTAATTTTAATATTCAAGCAAAATGGCACAAAATCAGTTTCCATTATTACTGACAATGGCGAAAACACAATGAGCCAAGATGGCGTAAAATTGCAAGACAGAACATCTGAAGTACCAGCGCCATGTCTTCCACATTTAGAGCTGTTAAGTAGTTCAGAGTTGAACATAACCGAGGTAACAGATGCTAGTGAGCTTTCACAGAGTTCTAACTTATGACTATAGATGAAACTACATCACGTATCTCCACGAGCAACATTCTGCTCGCACAGGAAAACATAGAAAGCAGAAATAACACGATTTTTGATGACACTTTACCGTATCCTATCATACGAAATCCATATGTCAATTTACAAAGTACAGTTGTTAATAACCAAAGTACATTAGATAGCAACCAAAACAGCACACTTGCCGCTATACGTAAAAAACTCTGTAGCTTGAGTACAGAAATAAAAACTGCAAACACCAATAACACCAATTTGCGTGCAGACATAAATACAAAATTTGGCAGTTTGTCACGAAACCTTACCATAGTCACACAAGACACAAACAACATAAAACAAGAGTAAAAACAAATTTTAAAAGATTTTCAGGATACAGTCACACAACAGATCAGTGATTTTACTAAGAATTTTCCCGAGGACATGAATGTAAAATTTAAAGACATGGAGAAACAGCTAAAGCAAGATGTACTTTCTGAAGTAAACAATGACATTATGGAAATACAACAGAAATTAGACACCCTTAACGAGCAGAATGATACAGTAGAACAACAAATAAAAGCGATTAAAGACACACACACGAACTTGGAAGCTACACAAACACAGTTAACTTCCACAGTATTGAACATTTCTACCGTAGTGAACAAACTGCATAAGGATTACGAAAATATACCAATAGCTATTGACGAACTCACTTTAAAAGTAGCATCACTTGAAATCGAATTAGTCTGTGCCAAAAGGAAAGAGACAAAATTAGTGAAAATTTATCTGATGTAATTTCAAAATCTGAAGCAGGTCCTTTGGACAAAACCAGTTGCGCAGCGGATGAAGTAGTGAAGAAATTATTCAGCAAAAGGAATATGACATTATCGACAAAGTGAACAATTTGCAAGCTACAGAGCACAGGATATGTAACTACTTAGGTGAGAATGTTACAGAGGCACAAGCTGTACACATAAACAAAGAGCCAGCCACAGCAAACCAAAGTAACGTACGCACACAGATCATTGCAAACCCTACAAACAATGCCAGTAGTAATGACAGAACGCAGAGTATAACTTTACAGGGCATAACACCAGAACCAGTACCTACGAGAAATGTAAATAATCATGTAAATAATTATGACAGCTATGTAAACACAGCACAAAATGCAAACAACTTCTCCACAATATTTGCTGAGGAAGGTCTATTAAGACACCGTCAAATCCCAACATTTACGAGTGAAGGTAAGAGGATGAACCTTGTTGTATTTATTAGTGCTTTTCGACATGTGTTTCCTAGAAATTGGACGGAAGCACAAAAGATCAGGTTTGTTGTTGGGTACATGCAAGGCGATGTACTTTTGTGGGCGACGGAGGTAGCTGAGCGTTGTGCCACATATTTACAATTTGAATGGGCATTTCTTGACAAATAATGGCCAGAAGCCATACAGGAGAGACTTAGGCGAGAGGTTTTTAACCCCGTCCCTTTTAATAGCAAATATGGTAGCTTGCGAGGGTATTTTGAGAAGTATCTCAATAAAACACGTTATTGGACGAATCCTATTTCTCATTGTGATGTTTTAAAAATTCTAAAAAGCCATTTACCATCACACATTCGTGAAAAATTAATTACTACACCTGAGCATGAGACAGAATATTTTCTATCCATTTTAGATTCAATCGATCTAATATATGAGAAGAGAGTAATAACAAATAGGGCGTCAGACAGCCAAACATCACAACAACATAACTCAAACGGTCAATACAAAAAGCCAGACGCGAACATACAGCAAGGCTGGCACACGCAACTGCAAGGATACATTAACCGTGGTAATGGATATGGGAATGGAAATGGTAGGAACAAGAGAAAACTTTCTGTATAATAGGACCGGTTACCACTCCAAGCTAATGTCAATGCCTACTCTCAAAACTATGCACCGGGTGTAAATAAAAACAGTCAGCTATACCAAAGGCCGGCACGTGGCAACAACAATAATATGCCACACGTTGTATCGCAGCCAACTTTTGCGCAGCAAAATCACAATACAGCAACATTCCACAACAGCCATATGGACACACGAGAAAGCACGTCGCAAACAGGAAATGATACACACTGGGGAAACCATCACACAGTACAACTGACAGAAGTTGTACCACGCACAGAAATAGATCAGACTACATCGCAGTAAAACACGAATCGGTCGTAGTTGAGCCCCATACTACAGATCTTATAAACAATTGGGGCAAATCAGATTTGCAAACATTTTTTGTACGTTTCGATGAGCAAAGGAGACATGAAAGACGATCTATACCATCATGAACTAGGACTGACGAAAAATACACTAGAAGAAAAGGTGCAAGCAGTAGGTAGGGTGAAAACGTCTGGTGTAGACAAGCAGTTAATACTTGATTGAGGATCCATGACTACTTTAATGTCTGAAGCATTTTTCACTGAATTAAAAAGACAGAATAAATTTCCTGTTCTGCCAGGACAAAACTGCAAAGTACAAACCGCTACCGGCGGCAAAACCAAGTTAGTAAAACACTAAACTCTTATCACCTTGCACATTGAATAGTTTTCTGTGCAGTGTAATTTTTTAATAGTAAAGAAACTTATTGTCAACTGCTTAATAGGTATGGACACATTTAGAACCTACAAAACTCAAATAGACATAAGTAATGGTAAGTGCCTTTCTTTGTGAAAGACCAAAGATTTTCTGTCAGCCTGATTACCACACCGGAGAGGTATGACGCAGTAAACCTAGAAAACCGTGTCGCTATACAGTATTCATATCACACTGTGTATTTTTTGAGCAAATGTGATAACGAACACGATACCGACACTGAAGTTAACCAGGCATTAGTAGAGCAAAAATTGAATAAATCAAATATTCTATATATTACACAACGACAAGAACTTCCTGACTTACTTTTTTAAATATACAAGTGATTTTAATAAGAGTCCAGGCGTAATCAAAAATTATGAACATAAATTTAATATCTATCCTCATGAAACATTTTGTATCACGTCTTACCCTATAGTGTGGGCAAAGCGTGAAGCAATTAAGCAGGAAATCAATAGAATTTGCGAATGGAGAATCATACAGCCATCATTTTCTCCATATTGTAGCCCAATACTACCACTTAGCAAACCTGATAGATCAGTATGACTAGTTTTAGACGCTAGAGGCATAAACAAAATCCTAGTACGAGTAAATTTCATAACACCAAATATTTCAGCACCCTTGACCTTAAAAAATCTTACTTGCAAATAAATCTACATGAAGAATGTAGAAAATACACAGCATTTGTCTGCAATGGCAGGAGTTATGAGTTTTAAGCTCCAACCTTTGGCTTAAACATTAGTTCAGGCGTATTTATATCAGCTTTGGACAGGGTCTTAGGACTAGAATTGCTCAGTAAGATTACCATTTATGTTAATAGCCACATCAACTTGGGCAGAACACATCAGTATAATGGAAGAAGTGTTTCAGAGATTTACAGAGTACAAAGTAACAGCAAATGTTAAAAAAACTAACTTTGGCAAAGAACAAGTAAAAGTTTTAGGACATATCGTATCAGAACAGGGTATATTACCAAACCCAAAGGAACTAGATTTCATATGTAATTGACAACCTCCAAGGAACATAAAAAAAATGGAAAGCATATCTAGGACCAACCTCCATTTTGCGAAAATTTATACCACATCAACGTATGATTAGCAATGCCCTACTTAACCTTTTGAGAAAGAATAACCCTTTGCTATAAAATGAGAGATGCCAGGAGGACTTTACCAAAATTAAAAATGTATTAATATCAGCAAACATTTTGAGTCATCCTGACATGTCTAAGGACTTTTGTTTAAGCATGGACGCCTTGTCTCGGGGGCTGGGGGCATGTTGGTTCCAGATACAAGAAGAAGAATGAAAAACAGTACCCAAAGCCATCAGCTTTGCCAACAGAACTTTATCAGAGGCAGAAAGTTCATATTCCGTATCAGAACTGGAAAGTTTAGCAGTAATTTGGGCGTTTAAGAAATTCGAGTATTTTCTTTGGGGTAAAAACACTAAGGTCAATTGTGATCACCAATCATTATTTTTTATCTTAACATGAAAACTGTTACACCGGAGGCTAGCTAGGTGGTGTTTGTACCTGCAGGAATTCAATTTTGAAATAATATACATAAAAGGCAGTCAGAATATTGTCGCAGATACGCTATCAAGATTAGCACAGGGACTATAGTTCAGTGAACCATCTGAACAATATTCAGAAATCTGAACATCATTGATGCAAAGTGATACACAATTATCAGACTACAAAAAATTTTGTAACACCAAGCCAAGAGGTGGAAAAAGGTAATACAGAATCTCAACCAGAATGCAAACCATAAGGTAAGTAAATGATATCAGTTATACAAAGGCGTTTTGTTTCACCGGAAGCACATAAGTTCTAATCATTGATGTGTATGCCTTCCAGAGGAATATATCGACGAATTTATCAAACACACACACGAAGTATGGGGACACTACAGAGTAACAAAATGTACAGACAAGATTTCTAACCTCTGTTACTTTCCTAATTTACGACGACGTGTTTCACAAATATTTAAAAGTGTGCTATTTGCCAAAGAACAAAACCATCCAATATGTCAAAGTTGACAGAACTACACCACACTAACCAAAGCTCCATTGGAAATGGTTTCTCTGGATATCGCAGGGCCATATCCTAGAGCAAAAGGAGGTGTCAAATACATAATAGCTCTTTATGATATTTTCACAAAGTACATCAAACTTTATGCTATCAAAACCACTACAGCAAGTAACATTATAAGGAGAATTGAAGAGGATTATTTATGAAGGGTAGGGAAACCCTAAGTAATATTAACAGACAATACAGCCTATTTTGTAGGAAGAAAATGGAAACAATTCATGAACACAGGGCATTAAAGGCATCTTGGTAAGTTTTCCACCCAGAAGCAAGTCCCCTGGTGAGGGTGTTTAAATAATTCAATAGATTTATAAGGACATATGCTCATAATAAGCATTCACGATGGATTGAATATGTGACTCCATTTAAGCAAATAGTAAACAATCTCCCCCATTTTTACACAGGTTTCACTCCTAATGAACTGATGTTTAACACAAAGCAAACTGACGAATGGGAATCACCCATACCAAAATTACCAACTAAAGAGTTAACTTTACATGGTAAAATCAAACAAGCAGTAATTACGCTGGAGAACAGAGCAGAAAACAGAAAGAGAATATACAACAGAATGTTAAAACGAGTCACACATTTTTTTGAAGAGCAATGATCCTTTTGAGAACACATCCCTAATCGACAAAGTCGGCAAGTTGAACAAAAAGTGGCAATTACTAAGCTCAGGGTCATTGTTTGTTGTTGTTGTGGTCTTCAGTCCTGAGACTGGTTTGATGCAGCTCTCCATGCTACTCTATCCTGTGCAAGCTTCTTCATCTCCCAGTACCTACTGCAACCTACATCCTTCTGAATCTGCTTAGTGTATTCATCTCTTTTTCGCCCTCTACGATTTTTACCCTCCACGCTGCCCTCCAATGTTAAATTTGTGATCCCTTGATGCCTCAAAACATGTCCTACCAACCGATCCCTTCTTCTAGTCAAGTTGTGCCACAAACTTCTCTTCTCCCCAATCCTATTCAATACCTCCTCATTAGTTACGTGATCTACCCACCTTATCTTCAGCATTCTTCTGTAGCACCACATTTCGAAAGCTTCTATTCTCTTCTTGTCCAAACTATTTATCGTCCATGTTTCACTTCCATACATGGCTACACTCCATACAAATACTTTCAGAAATGACTTCCTGACACTTAAATCTATACTCGATGTTAACAAATTTCTCTTCTTCAGAAACGATTTCCTTGCCATTGCCAGTCTACATTTTATATCCTCTCTACTTCGACCATCATCAGTTATTTTACTCCCTAAACAGCAAAACTCCCTTACTACTTTAAGTGTCTCATTTCCTAATCTAATTCCCTCAGCATCACCCGATTTAATTCGACTACATTCCATTATCCTCGTTTTGCTTTTGTTGATGTTCATCTTATATCCTCCTTTCAAGACACTGTCCATTCCATTCAACTGCTCTTCCAAGTCCTTTGCTGTCTCTGACAGAATTACAATGTCATCGGCGAACCTCAAAGTTTTTACTTCTTCTCCATGAATTTTAATACCTATTCCGAATTTTTCTTTTGTTTCCTTTACTGCTTGCTCAATATACAGATTGAATAACATCGGGGAGAGGCTACAACACTGTCTCACTCCTTTCCCAACCACTGCTTCCCTTTCATGCCCCTCGACTCTTATAACTGCCATCTGGTTTCTGTACAAATTGTAAATAGCCTTTCGCTCCTTGTATTTTACCCCTGCCACCTCCAGAATTTGAAAGAGAGTATTCCAGTTAACGTTGTCAAAAGCTTTCTCTAAGTCTACAAATGCTAGAAACGTAGGTTTGCCCTTTCTTAATCTTTCTTCTAAGATAAGTCGTAAGGTTAGTATTGCCTCACGTGTTCCAACATTTCTACGGAATCCAAACTGATCTTCCCTGAGGTCGGCTTCTACCAGTTTTTCTATTCGTCTGTAAAGAATTCGCGTTAGTATTTTGCAGCTGTGACTTATTAAACTGATAGTTCGGTAATTTTCACATCTGTCAACACCTGCTTTCTTTGGGATTGGAATTATTATATTCTTCTTGAAGTCTGTGGCTATTTCGCCTGTCTCATACATCTTGCTCACCAGATGGTAGAGTTTTGTCATGACTGGCTCTCCCAAGGCCATCAGTAGTTCTAATGGAATGTTGTCTACTCCCGGGGCCTTGTTTCAACTCAGGTCTTCCAGTGCTTTGTCAAAATCTTCACGCAGTATCTTATCTCCCACTTCATCTTCATCTACATCCTCTTCCATTTCCATAATATTGTCCTCAAGTACATTGTCCTTGTATAAACCCTCTATATACTCCTTCCACCTTTCTGCCTTCCCTTCTTTGTTTAGAACTGGGTTGCCATCTGAGCTCTTGATATTCATACAAGTGGTTCTCTTCTCTCCAAAGGTCTCTTTAATTTTCCTGTAGGCAGTATCTATCTTACCCCTAGTGAGATAAGCCTCTACATCCTTCCATTTGTCCTCTAGCCATCCCTGCTTAGCCATTTTCCACTTCCTGTCGATCTCATTTTTGAGACGTTTGTATTCCCTTTTGCCTGCTTCATTTACTGCGTTTTTATATTTTCTCCTTTCATCAGTTAAATTCAATATTTCTTCTGTTACCCAAGGATTTCTACTAGCCCTCGTCTTTTTACCTACTTGATCCTCTGCTACCTACACTACGTCATCCCGCAGAGCTACCCATTCTTCTTCTACTGTATTTCTTTCCCCCATTCCTGTCAATTGTTCCCTTATGCTCTCCCTGAAACACACTAAAACCTCTGGTTCTTTCAGTTTATCCAGGTCCCATCTCCTTAAATTCCCACCTTTTTGCAGTTTCTTCAGTTTCAATCTACAGTTCATAACCAATAGATTGTGGTCAGAATCCACATCTGCCCCTGGAAATGTCTTACAATTTAAAACCTGGTTCCTAAATCTCTGTCTTACCATTATATAATCTATCTGATACCTTTTAGTATCCCCAGGATTCTTCCAGGTATACAACCTTCTTTTATGATTCTTGAACCAAGTGTTAATATATTATTGCAAAAATACCTTATCCTGGAACTTATAGGTTGGTATACGAAACAATGGGGAGAGACAAAGGTCTCTACCCTCACAAAGACTTAAAAGCTTTTCACAAGTAGTGACACAATATCCCAGCCGTTTTCTTGTCATAAAATATATTTATACGAAATGTCATAGATTTATAAGTAAAAAATTTTATTATGTGTATTTTTGAATGAAATATGTATAGACTTAAGTGATTTTCTTGTTTTGTAAGCAAAGACAAACTTTTGACTAGAAGGAAGTGTAAAAACAAAGCTTCAAGCGAAGCGAAATGCAAACTGGAGCAGCGTATGACTCAGCTGTGTGCGCTCAACAATACATGCTTACATCAGTACTAGGGAAGAGACATTTACTTGCGCAAGTGCAACAGGCCAACTCGTGGCGCAACCAAATAGAAACGCGAAGCTAAACAAGTGTCAAGCACAATTTCAAAATAAATAATAACATGTAACAACTATATTTACTATCAGGGAACGAAAGAATATAATAACATATTTATATAAATATGCGAAGTTGCGTCAATACTAAAATGTATACATTGTAACTAGAATTAAAAGAAATCATTACAACGAAACATATAGGACATGTTAGCAAACAAAAGGATAAGATAACATAGGAGATGTCAAAGTAACTTTCTTTTCAGGGTAAATGAATTAAAGGAATGCAAATGCAAGTAAATAAATATATAAACAAATAAGAATGAAACATGAAAAACGTCTGCAAACGAATGTGATGACCGAGTATATGTGTGGCCTATGAGCTACGAAACACAGTTAGTTTTTAAGTTAGTTATAAGTTTTTTATATTGCAGCGACCAGTGCATCGACACGGCGCAGATGAAGAGATTTTTGACGGGTGTTAGAGGTACCAAATGAAAAAACTGGCCTCACCTCAAAGAAATGACTTAGTTATTAGTATGTCTATGTGTATATTTTGGTCAACAAGCAAATGAAGAACAAGAATATACATTGTCTCAGTGCAACTACAAAACTTTTACCCATACCTACTGACTACAAAGTGCACATAAACATGGAGACATATGACCTCAAATAAAACAAATCAATTCATATCGCTTCACATGCGAATATAAAGGACGACATTTCCACATAATCATAAAGAGGTAAGCATGATGTAATGTAAAAACTTTTGCGTTAAGAACACAAAGCTACATGTAAACAATTATAAGCAACACAGTGGTATATAGTACATGAGTCGTTAATACGTTTAGGTTCCATGAAAAGGGAGTTCCCTGATAAGTGATTTAAGAAAGAATGAATAGCATTTCCTTAGTAATCCATAAACCAGTAGAATAGTATTCCTTATTCCCTCCCCAACGCAGGAGGCGGCGCCAAAAGGTAGTTAAACCAGCAATGCGTTACGTAGAATCCTGATGTAAACTTTTTCTCTGTTTCTCCCTAGAAAAATATTAAACTCTCACAACTGATGTTTGCATGACTGGAACATAAAATGTGGATGCATTAAATGCATCTTCTTTAATTAAGATTTTCCTTTTCCCAATAAATCATTTAAATCATTTAAATTGATGCCACCAATAAAAAAATATTAAATTGTTTTGAAAATTAGTTTAACACAAACCCATGCTGTTTTCAATTAGAAATACAGACGAAGTTGCTATATAATCGCAACTAACAATGGCTGCGCTTCTTGCTGCTCCGATAAAACAATTAATACAAAATTATAATTAAAAGAGGAAGTGAATTTTCAATAATTAATCATAAATAGTTTTAAGGTATTTGGCTCTATTTGATTAACCAGCAAATGAACATAAAAGTACAATAATTTTACATTAAATGTTTTTCATTTAACAGGCCTCAAATCGATTCACATCTTGCGTGGGCGATGTACATCAGAAGAAGATGACAAAAGGCTACAAAATAAAAGAAAAGAATGACATAGATTAACAAAGAATGTGAGACAACTTTTGTCTCTGTTTTACATAATTATCATCTTTTTAAGAAATAATTACATAATTGAATGAATATTATCCACACATTCATATTCCACTCATAATAAAAATATATATATATATTGTGGATGTCATAATATATAGTAACACAATGTAATGGAATGTAAATAAGTTATTTGTATTTATGTACAAAGGATTTTTTAAAAGCTAACAAACAAACTATACTAACCAGCAAGTGTATATGAAAAAGGAATTTTGTAATGGTTTAGTATTTAGAATTTTCTATGTTTGATACATGTAATGGGTGGAATGTCAGCCTTAGATGTAAGCCATTGTAATATGCATTGTTATTTCAAAATGTTTGTGTGAATTTTATGTATATATCGAGCCATATGTAAAAGATGAACTTGAAAAACTAACAGAAAGGGAAAAAACCTCAAGGACTAAAAACAATTCTCATGTCAAAGTGAACGATGAAATAGATAGTGGTATCCAAACGCGTGTGCAATAGTGCAACGAATCAATTATGGTAATGTCATGCTATGCAAGGTCTGATATATTAATCAGCAACTACAATTGTGCAGGCATCACTTACCTTATAGTCGGGTGTTGATGTGCATTATTCACCCCACTGAAAATGTGGATATGATGGAGTAGATCCTTCCTAGGCCGTATCAAAGGTGAATTATCTAACACAGAGTCGGTTCTTGGAGAGTAAACGCATATGCACCACACTCACAATGGAAGACCACACCACAGCAAATTATTCGACAGATAGTACGGCGCTCAGTGTGAAAGTGACACTAAAGCGGGAGTGAACGCGCGAACGACCGTACATAATAATGTGTGGAGCATTAATGGCTCTTGCACAGCCAACAAAGACATTTCATGCGAGCGTGAACAGAGACTGGCAATGTTGCCAAAAGGACAAGTAGCCACTCTAGCAGCACTCTCATGTAAATACTTAATTAACTATCATTAAGTATGTAAGTTATGTATTTCCTGTAAAATAATGTGTAAGCAAGACAAGCTGACATCTCCAACCCAAAATACAAAGAAAAATACGCCGACAAATAAAGGTCATTGTGCCTCTTTCGGCAAAATTTAAGTTTAAGCTGTACGAGTGTATACAAAACACTGTGTGCTTCCATTGCATGTCACCGCACAGTGTGGGGGGAATTGTATAGGTATATAAGGAAAAGCTCCAACAAGCTACGACAAAAATTTAAAACCAATGATAATAATGATTAGTGTGGACGCAGCAAGAATCGATAAAGATTCATTTTGCTATGCTGGAAGGCAAATAACAAATGATAAAAACTCCATTCAATTTTTTTGTCAATCATTAGAGAGACTCTGTCTTTAGTTATCATGGCAAGAAGACCTATTTCTTGCGATACAGTATATTGTCTGAATAATAATCCTATGAAACTATGAAGTCTAAGAGTTCGTTTTTGTGCAAAACGACGAAAGTTTTCTTTTCTTCTACGCTTTGTCCCAATGTCATGTCAACAAGCTACCTGCATCAGAAGAGGAAGTCTGATTAAGAATTTATATCATGCACATAGTCAAGAAAGAGAAAAAATTATGGCAGAAGAAGATGAATATATCCAAGTATACCAGACTGGATGTAAGTTCAAACACCACTGGCTCAAAAGTGAAAGACAATTTATTCGCTGAAAAATTCATAAAAATCAAATATGTCAATAGTATAATTAACTTGTTTAATTATATATATATATATATATATATATATATATATATATATATATATATATATATATATATATAATTATGGAGAGGTTGAGTCATAAGCTGATTTACCAAAATCTTTATTACCAATTTCGAACATATGATAGGTACGACAGGCAATTACATCTCTATCATTAAAACTTTCAAGTCCAGGTACACTAGAGACACCGCTACCACCTCTTCCTATGCCATTGTTGTAAGTTCAATATTTTCTATAGTTTTGTAGACTGTTGTGTGGGTACGAGGATACCTCCCGTAGGGCATGTTGGCGGCGTTCAATGCCTGTGCAGCAGCAAAACACAGACTGAGCGTAGCGCGAGAGCGCGCTCGCTTATATACCACCTCTTAATATGGCAAAGCTCATTGTACTTTATATTTACAGAAATAAAGATCTGTAGCGTCAGCCACTAATCGGACAAGGGTACATCTAGAGCCGGATGCTCAAGGATGCAACAGTTTTGTTATGTAAACACTCTTATCGCTTGGCGTTGGCAGTGCGCCAGAGGAGACGCGCACCCCTAGGGTTCCTAGTGTGCGCGTCCAGGAAAGCGGTCCACTGGCCACTGCAAAAACTCTAAGTCCTCGGACACTATATAAGCGAGCGCGCTCTTGCGCTACGCTCAGTCTGTGTCTTGCTGCTGCACAGGCAACTGCATTGAACACGCCAACATGCGCTACAGGAGGTATCGTCGTACCCGCACAACAGTCTACAAAACTATAGAAAATATTGAACTTACAACAACATCAGGAGACAAGAAAAATCGCATTCCTGTGAAGAGTGTTGCAGCTCACGCCCTCGTCGATGGACCCTGTGTATTTCTCGGATGTTCCCTTAATTTCAGCTTGTGTATAAACGACAATTTCTCACACGGAAATGGATGGTTCACCGTTGCCATAGTAAGAGGTGGCAGCGATGTTTCTAGTGTACCTGGACTTGAAAGTTTTAATGACAGAGATGTAATTGCCTATCGTACTTATCATATGTTTGAAATTGGTAATAAAGATTTTGGTAAATCAGCTTATGACACAACCTCTCTACTTGTCTTGTATATATATTTGCACAGTAGCTGCCGAAATGTTTCTCAGTAACAAAAGAGCACAACACCATTTGGGCATAATTTTCAACTACCCTAGATGAGATAAATTCAGCATACAGGAGAACTCGATATGGGACCTCCTTCTTTTGTATAACAATTATTTTATGTTATTATTTAAAAAATTGTAAAATGAATATTATATCTTAATAAATAAAAGAAGGCTCAGCCTTCATGTGTTTTGGGGGGCAGGAAGACAAATGTCCTTCTTCCATTTATGCATCTGATCAGCTGTGTGGAAGCATCTTTCTTGTACTGATATGACTTTGTGATTAATGATAAAATTTGAAGACAATTTTTACTGTACTTTTCCTGTCATCTCTTTTAAAATTTTTATGTATTAGCTTGTCAGTTTTAGAATATATTTCAGATAAGTTGAGAGAATGCACGAAGGACTGATGTGGCTTCCGATCTGCCATTGGCGCGATTTGTTAACTTGTTTAAAAGTCTATTTTTATTGTACAACTGAACCTGCATCCTTAGTAATGAACTTCGAACATACATCACGATTATTACAGCAATGAACGACTATCATATGACAATTAGTTATTTCCACTAATCACATTCTAAATTAGAATGGACCACATCAGGAAATTGTGTGTTTTCAAATAGCAACTTGTAACAACAATTAGCGAAAAGATAAAGCTTTCATATGCAGCTTGATCAGAAAAGGATAATTATTTCATTTTGTTGAAAGGCATCTTTCTTGTAATGCTATGACTCTGTGATTAATATTAATATTTGAAGACACTTTTTACTGTACTCCTTACGTTACCGATCCAGCCATTCTCTTCTAAAGTTCTGATGTACTAACTTCTCAGTTTCAGAATATTTTTCGTATCAGTTGTGATGAACACACAGACGATTGATGTGACTTCTGATTGCCATTGTTTAAAATTCTACTTTTATAACACAGCTGAACCTGCATATTTAGTGACAAACATCCAACACATATCACGATTAGTGCAGGAACGGACGACTATTATGTCGGATTAGTTATTTCCATTAAAGACATTCTAAATTACAACGGACCATATGAGGAGCTTGCGTGTTTTGAGATAGCAACCTGGAACGAAGACTAGCGAAAAGGAATAACTTTCATATGTAGTTTGACCGGAAGAGGATAATAATTTTATTTTTTTGAAAGTTAATATACACTGGCGACCACGATGGGACATTAATTGTAAAATCTGCATCATGTAAGCTCATGATTGTTTGTTTTTGTTGCTTAATTGAGCAATTCCATGGAACAAACAACACAAATATTTAGGATGTAATTAGAAGTTATCAAGAAAAGTATAAATGAAATAGCAAAAAAATTCACAAAAGATAATTTTAAATAGACAGAGACCGAGACAGCAAAAGGTAAGAGAAATTTACTGATTGCACCATTCTGCATAAGGATAATGGTTGCTAGGCTGCTTACATCTACATCTACATCTACATGATTACTCTGCAATTCACATTTAAGTGCTTGGCAAAGGGTTCATCGAACCACAATCATACTATCTCTCTACCATTCCACTCCCGAACAGCGCGCGGGAAAAACGAACACCTAAACCTTTCTGTTCGAGCTCTGATTACTCTTATTTTATTTTGATGATCATTCCTACCTATGTAGGTTGGGCTCAACAGTATATTTTCACACTCGGAAGAGAAAGTTGCTGACTGAAATTTCGTAAATAGATCTCGCCGCGACGAAAAACGTCGTTGCTTTAATGACATCCATTCCAACTCGCGTATCATATCTGCCACACTCTCTCCCCTATTGCGTGATAATACAAAACGAGCTGCCCTTTTTTACACCCTTTCGAAGTCCTCTGTCAATCCCACCTGGCAAGGATCCCACACTGCGCAACAATATTCTAACAGAGGACGAACGAGTGTAGTGTAAGCTGTCTCTTTAGTGGACTTGTTGCATCTTCTAAGTGTCCTGCCAATGAAACGCAACCTTTGGCTCGCCTTCCCCACAATATTATCTATGTGGTCTTTCCAACTGAAGTTGTTCATAATTTTAACACCCAGGTACTTAGTTGAATTGACAGCCTTGAGAATTGTACTATTTATCGAGTAATCGAATTCCAACGGATTTCTTTTGGAACTCGTGTGGATCACCTCACACTTTTCGTTATTTAGCGTCAACTGCCACCTGCCACATAATACAGCAGTCTCTTCTAAATCGCTTTGCAACTGATACTGGTCTTCAGATCACCTTACTAGAGGGTAAATTACAGCATCATCTGCGAACAACCTAAGAGAACTGCTGAGATTGTCACCCAGGTCATTTATATAGATCAGGAACAGCAGAGGTCTCAGGACGCTTCCCTGGGGAACACCTGATATCATTTCAGTTTTACTCGATGATTAGCCGTCTATTACTACGAACTGCGACCTTCCTGACAGGAAATCACGAATCCAGTCGCACAACTGAGACGATACCCCATAGGCCCGCAGCTTGATTAGAAGTCGCTTGTGAGGAACGGTGTCAAAAGCTTTCCGGAGATCTAGAAATACGGAATCAACTTGAGAATCCCTGTCGATAGCGGCCATTACTTCGTGCGAATAAAGAGCTGGCTGCGTTGCACAAGAACTATGTTTTCTGAAACCATGCTAATTACGTATCAATAGATCGTTCCCTTCGAGGTGATTCATAATGTTTGAATACAGTATATGCTCCAGAAACCTACTGCAAACCGACGTCAATGACATAGGTCGGTAGTTCGATGGATTACTCCTACTACCCTTCTTAAACACTGGCGCGACCTGCGCACCTACAGTTATTTATTCTTTTAGATAAACACTAAATTTGTTTCTTGTCATATGTTGTTATTGTTGTGGTCTTTGATGCAGCTCTCCATGCTACTCTATCCTGTGCAAGCTTCTTCATCTCCCAGTACCTACTGCAACCTAGATCCTTCTGAATCTGCATAGTGTATTCGTCTCTTGGTCTCCCTCTGCGATTTTTACCCTCCACACTGCCCTCCAATACTAAACTGGTGATCCCTTGATGCCTCAGAACATGTCCTTCTAGTCAAGTTGTGCCACAAACTTCTCTTCTCCCCAATCCTATTCAACACTTCCTCATTAGTTATGTGATCTACCCATCTAATCTTCAGCATTCTTCTGTAGCACCACATCTCGAAAGATTCTACTCTATTCTTGTCAAAATATTTATCGTCCATGTTTCACTTCCATACATGGCTACACTCCATACAAATACTTTCAGAAACGGCTTCCTGACACTTAAATCTGTACTCGATGTTAACAAATTTCTCTTCTTCAGAAATGCTTTCCTTGCCATTGCCAGTCTACATTTTATATCCTCTCTACTTCGACCATCATCAGTTATTTTGCTCCCCAAATAGCAAAACTCCTTTACTACTTTAAGTGTCTCATTTCCTAATCTAATTCTCTCAGCATCACCCGACTTAATTCGACTACATTCCATTATCCTCGTTTTGCTGCTGTTCATGTTCATCTTATATCCAACTTTCAAGACACTATCAATTCCGTTCCACTGCACTTCCAAGTCCTTTTCTGTCTCCGACAGAATTAAAAAGTCATCGGCGAACCTCAAAGCTTTTATTCCTTCTCCATGGATTTTAATACCTACTCCAAATATGTCTTTTGTTTCCTTCACTGCTTGCTCAAATACAGATTGAATAACATCAAGGAGAGGCTAGCGGTGGTCTAGTGGTTCTAGGCGCGCAGTCCGGAACCGCGGGACTGCTACGGTCGCAGGTTCGAATCCTGCCTCGGGCATGGATGTGTGTGATGTCCTTAGGTTAGTTAGGTTTAAGTAGTTCTAAGTTCTAGGGGACTGATGACCACAGAAGTTAAGTCCCATAGTGCTCAGAGCCATTTTTTGAGGAGAGGCTACAACCCTGTCTCACTCCCTTCCCAACCACTGCTTCCCTTTCGTGCCCCTCGACTCTTATAACTGCAATTTGGTTTCTGTACAAATTGTAGATAGCTTTTCGCTACCTGTATTTTACCCCTGCCACCTTCAGAATTTGAAAGAGAGTATTCCTGCCAACATTGTCAAAAGCTTTCTCTAAGTCTACAAATGCTAGAAACGTAGGTTTGCCTTTCCATAATCTAGCTTCTAAGATAAGTCGTAGGGTCAGTATTGCATCACGTGTTCCAATATTTCTACGGAATCCAAATTGATCTTCCCTGAGGCCGGCTTCTACTACTTTTTCCATTCGTCTGTAAAGAATTCGCGTTAGTATTTTGCAGCGGTGACTTATTAAACTGATAGTTTAGTAATTTTCACATCTGTCAACACCTGCTTTCTTTGGGATTGGAATTATTATATTCTTTTTGAAGTCTGAGGGTATTTCGCCTGTAGCATACGTCTTGCTCACCAGATGGTAGAGTTTTGTCAGGACTGGCTCTCCCAAGGCTGTCAGTAGTTCTAATGGAATGTTGTCTACTCCCGGGGCTTTGTTTCGACTCAGGTCTTTCAGTGCTCTGTCGAACTCTTCATGCAGAATCATATCTCCCATTTCATCTTCATCTACTTCCTCTTCCATTTCCAAAATATTGTCCTCAAGTACATCGCCCTTGTATAGACCCTCTATATACTCCTTCCACCTTTCTGCTTTCCCTTCTTTGCTTAGAACTGGGTTTCCATCTGAGCTCTTGATATTCATACAAGTGGTTCTCTTTTCTCCAAAGGTCTCTTTAATTTTCCTGTAGGCAGTATCTATCTGACTCCTAGTGAGATAAGCCTCTACATTCTTACATTTGTCCTCTAGCCATCCATGCTTAGCCATTTTGCACTTCCTGACGATCTCATTTTCGAGACGTTTGTATTCCTTTTTGCCTGCTTCATTTACTGCATTTTTATATTTTCTCCTTTCATCAATTAAATTCAATATTTCTTCTGTTACCCAAAGATTTCTACTAGCCCTCGTCTTTTTTCCTACTTGATCCTCTGCTGCCTTCACTACTTCATTCCTCAGAGCTACCCATTCTTCTTCTACTGTATTTCTTTACCTCATTGTTCCCTTATGCTCTCCCTGAAACTCTCTACAACCTCTGGTTCTTTCAGTTTATCCAGGTCCCATCTCCTTAAATTCCCACCGTTTTGCAGTTTCTTCAGTTTTAATCTACAGTTCATAACCAATAGATTGTGGTCAAAGTCCACATCTGCCCCTGGAAATGTCTTACAATTTAAAACCTGGTACCTAAATCTCTGTCTTACCATTATATAATCTATCTGAAACCTGTCAGTATCTCCAGGCTTCTTCCATGTATACAGTCTTCTTTTATGATTTTTGAACCATGTGTTAGCTATTATTAAGTTGTGGTATGTGCAAAATCTACCAGGCGGCTTCCTGTTTCATTTCTTAGCCCCAATCCATATTCACCTACTACGTTTCCTTCTCTCCCTTTTCCTACTGACGAATTCCAGTCATGCATGACTATTAAATTTGCGTCTCACCTCACTATCTGAATAATTTCTTTTATTTCATCATACATTTCTTCAATTTCTTCGTCATCTGCAGAGCTAGTTGGCATATAAACTTGTACTACGGTAGTAGGCGTGGGCTTCGTGTCTATCTTGGTCACAATAATGCGTTCACAATGTGTTTGTAGTAGCTTACCCACACCTATGTTTTTATTCATTATTAAACCTACTCCTGCGTTACCCCTATTTGATTTTGTATTTATAACCCTGTATTCACCTGACCAGAAGTCTTGTTCCTCCTGCCACCGAACTTCACTAATTCCTACTATACCTAACTTTAACCTATCCAATCCCCTTTTTAAATTTTCTAAACTACCTGCCCGATTAAGGGATCTGACATTCCACACTCCGATCCGTAGAACGCCAGTTTTCTTTCTTCTGGTAACGACATCCTCTTGAGTAGTCCCCGGCCGGAGATCTGAATGGGGGACTATTTTACCTCCGGAATATTTTACCCAAGAGGATGCCATCATCATTTAACCAGCCAAGCTGGCCGAGGCAAGACGCAAGTGAGCGAGCTGGCGGTGGCGTTGGTGGGCCAACAGCCCAGGACGAGCCAGCACGGCTGCGCCGCATGCCTCTGCCTCTGCCGCTCCGTTTGACGTAAATATGTTTACCTCCTCTCCTGGAATCAGTATAAGAGCGGCAAGCAGAAATACGCATCAGGCTGTCTGCCGTAATGGCTCGCTGGGAGAGGTCTATTCGAGGCAGAGTCAAAAAATGGTTCAAATGGCTCTGAGCACTATGGGACATAACATCTGAGGTCATCAGTCCCCTAGAACTTAGAGCTACTTAAACCTAACTAACCTAAGGACATCACACACATCCATGCCCGAGGCAGGATTCGAACCTGCGACCGTAGCGGTCGCGCGGTTCCAGACTGAAGCGCCTAGAACCGCTCGGCCACTCCGGCCGGCCGAGGTAGAGTCGTCGCTCTCATTGAAGAAGGAGGATCTTCCATCAGAGAAGCTGGCAGACGGTATGGCTTACCACATACCACTGCAACGAGATGGTGGAGGATCTGCCTTGAAAGAGGCACCACCAACAGGGCTCCTGGCTCAGGCAGGAAGAGAGTGATCTCACAGCAGGAAGACAGGGACCTAGTGTCTAGGACCAGAGAAAATCCCTTTCTGAACGCGAAGCAGTTGCGGCGGGAGACCAACTTCCCCGGCTCCAGTGGCACGATTCGCCGAAGGCTGAGGGACGCTGGAATGCATGCACGACGATCCGCCGTGAAACAAGAGCTCAGCGAAGACAACGTTTTATACCGGCTAGCATTTGCGGAGCTCCATCTGAGGGCGTCGTGGGACAACGTCATTTTCACTGATGAGAAGGTGTTTTCCACCAATAACGACGGTCCACGAATCGTTTACAGGCCGCAAGGTACTCGACATCGACGCGAATATGTAACCACGACGAGAAGAAGTGGCCGGCTATCTGTTACCTGCTGGGGTTGGAATTCTGCGAGAGGGGTCGGAATTCTTCACAGGATAGAAGGAACTCTGGACAGCGCGCAGTATGCCCACATATTGGAAAATGTGATGCTTCCGTCAGTGCGAATGCTGTGCGCAGAAGGGGACGTCACATTGGAAGAGGACCATTCTCCCATTCACAAGTCTGCATTTGTTCAGCAGCGGCTCTCCACGATTGGCGTCAACGTCATGGACTGGCCGCCACGGGCGGCTGATATGAACTCCATGGAAAACATGTGGGCTAAGGTCGCCAGAGCATTAACAGAGAAACTGAAAGGTGGCTACACTGAGCCATAGCGCCAGAGATTGCGCCAAAGAGTATTATTCATCCGCCTCCACTGGCAGTTCTTATCGAGAAGTCGTGGTGGAGAGTGCTTGTTGAGATGTAGCAGTGGTGAGTCGTTGTTGGTAAGTTCCCATGGAGAGTGCTTGTTCAGAACTTGTAGTATTGTTTTGATGGGCTAGACACCAGATGTTGGATTAGGGATGCTGTAATGTGCTTTTCGTCAATATATATGAAGGTAAAAGAATTCCTTTTTTTTGTATTATTTCAATGTCTTGAACAATAATGCCTCTTGGTTACAGGTTCAGTCAACAAAGCATCTGGCTCGTGTTCTTGTATTAGACTGTATTTCTGGTTTCTATGTGCAATTATAGTATTTCTGGTTTTTTTTAATTACTTCAGTATAAATGATGTTTAAAATATCTGGTCTTATTGAGGAAGAACCGTGCCAGATGTGTACGTTGAATCACACTTCCACACACAGAACAGCTACACTTGTGTTTTGTTGCTTCGTAGGTTTTATAGTTGCTGGGGACTTAATTAATTAATTGTGTTAACGGAAGTTTTCTCTCATTCTTTGTTGTTATTCTATGCAGTCAGATTGCGTACTAATACCAGTCAGGGCCAACCGTTTACGAGACTGCGTAACCGGACAGTCAGCTACTAAATCTACAAAAAATTTAAAAAGTATTTGCATTCATTATTTAGATAATTAAGCCCCCATGCACGTGGCGACCGCTGCTTTGGATCGTCCCTTGGAATTATTCTGATTGTAAAAATATCAGACAGTAGTATTGTTGAAGTAATTTGTAGTTTAGTAATTGTAGTCTATATTGCATGTGTAGATTTGGTAATTGTCATTCTTCTAATGGTATTTTTGCAGAATTTAATTTTTGATGTCTTGTATACCCGTTTGACTATTTTGTGCAATTATGAAGATTTCAATTGTTCGTTAATCGTGTTTGTCGGGAAGTATTTCGTGTGAATGGTATTGTTGGAGATAAAGTGTCATATTGTGTTTATTTTTCATATAGTGACGAGTTTTGTATGTTTTGTAAATGATTACGCGATTGATGAAAAAGGCAAAAATGATGGATAGTGAGAATGACGAAATTGTTAACATGGCGAACTCGCCAACACAGGAGAACAGTATGATGAATAATGAAGTTGAAAACAATTTAATAAGTCGGGAAAATAGTCCGGAACCAATTCAAAATTTTTCACAATCAAAAAATTTTCAGAATACGAGATTAACGACATAAGACTCTGGAATAGTATCGAACACAGATAGCTTTATGGCTATGCCGAAGGAAGTTAGTTTTGCGGGAAATATTAGGGGCGAAAAGAATTTCGAACCAGTTAATATGGAGCAATTGATGAGTGCTTCATTAAATTTGGGATCACGAATGGAAACACGGCTAGACTCACAAATAGGAACAATTAAAACTGAGATAGGAAGAATTAAAACGAAGATGGAAACTTTGACAACATGATTAGACTCATGAATAGGGACATGTTTCAAAAATACGAAAGATGAATCAAAGAAAGAAATTAGAGAAGAAATACAACCGATTTTGAATGCTCACAATAATAGTTTAATTTCAATAGAAATTAGGCAAGAGGAACAGGACAAAGAACAGGAAGAAAGAGATCGCGTGATAGTACAGAAATTTTCAGAGTTAAATTTACAACGTGCACACGATAAGGAAGAAATATTTGAAAGAATCGAGGAATCCGTACCAATTGACAGAATAAATAACCTAACGCAACAGTATGATCAGTTAACTACTAAATGTGTCAATACCGAAACCCGAGTCGCGACACTTACGGAAGACGTAAATAAACAGAAAGAACAGATAGGTGACTTATCGGAAAGAAGTGAGGAGACTTCAGATAAACTGACAAGTTTTAGTTTAAATGGGGACAGAGATTCAGATGATACAGCTCCATTGCCATTTTCAGAAACCGAAGAGTACCAGAACATAAATAAGCTTGTTGAAAATCAGGGAAAATTTAATGAACGCGTTAAAAGGGAATCTGAGGAATTACAAAAGCAAGTCAAACAAATTGAAGGCGAAATCGTAGGAAAAGACAGCAGAAGAAATTTAGGATCACAGATAGCAGAGGGCTTTGAAGACAATAATTTATTTCATTTACGGGATGCAACAAGAGAGCGCCAGGCGCGCGAACTTGACAATAATCGACATTCGGACTGGGACAGACGCGGTAGGTCTTTGTCGACACGAGGAGAAAACTTTGACTATAAACACTTCTTAACTGTTCAGAAATTTAAGATCTTTCGCAATTCTAAGAATGACATACATCCATGTTCATGGTTAGATCAATTTATGTACGCACTTCCACCAAATTGGCCACTAAGTCACAAACTGGAATTTATGTGCGGCTATTAATGTCCTCAGGGGATTTACTACACTAAGTGAACATGTGCCGTAGCGTGCACAGGGCCCCGAGCTGTAGTAGTGCTATTTCCCTTTTAGTTTTCTGCACTGCTGCCTACTCTTTTACTAATCTTTGTATCTATCAAAACAACTCTTCAACTATCAATCTATCTAGAGAGTCGGTAAAGAATAAACGTATATGACTATTTTGCCCAAAAGTGATTTCGGAAATTACCGTTTGGACTTACTGTGTCTTCAGCAGCATTCATTCGTAGTTTAAACGAAATTTTACCTGTTTATCTTCGTGACAATATTACTTCATATGTTGACGATATTCTTATTGCTAAACGTTCTTGGAGTGAGCATAACAAAATTTTGGATTCATTATTACGTATTTTTGCAAGAGTTGGCATTACAGTGAACTTGGAAAAATCTGAATTTGGTCGTTCTCAGGTGAAATTTCTTGGTCATATTATTTCTACAGAAGGTATTCTTCCTGATCCAGAGAAACTAGACGCGATTCGTAATTATGCTGTTCCTACTACAAAACGTGATGTTCGTAGTTTCCTTGGTGTCTGTAATTTTCTTAGACGCTTTGTTAGATTGGACAATTTGGCCACACCTCGTTTTTGCGAACTGTCTGGAAAGTTCTTTTTAAACGAAAATCGGTTGACAACTCTGTTTGGTTAGTTTGCATTCCTGATGAGTGGGTTAATAAATTGATTTGGTATATACATTTCAGTTATGCACACTTTGGTCCCAGAAAATGCTTTCATAAATCACGAGACAATTGCTACTTCAGTAATATGGAAAAACGTATTCGATCTGTTCTTGCCAAATGCAAATTATGTCAAAAGGCTAAGCCGCCAACTATTTCTCACAGAGCACCGTTGTTTCCTATCATTCCAGCGAAATTAAAGGATATGGCTGCAGTCGATTTGTTCGGTCCAGTGGTTCGTTCTACTAACGGTTTTGCGTACATTTTGGTAGCAGTGGAATTGACATCAAAATATGTGTGTTTTACACCTTTACGCAAAACAACAGCTCGTTCAGTATCTAACGCTTTCGTCAAACATTTTCTTAAAGAAGTTGGTCATGTTGATAAAGTTATATCAGATAATGGATCACAGTTTCGCTCTAAAATTTGGCTTCGTACTTTACGGCGTCGTAAGATTAAACCAATTTTCATTTCACTTTTTCACCCTCAATCTAACGCTTCAGAGAGATGGATGAAGGAAATCAATAAATTGTGTCAAATTTATTGTCAACAGAATCATAGAACGTGGGATCAGTATCTTCATATTTTTCAAAACATTCTGAATGAACTCCCTAATGATTCAACTTCTTTACCGCCTATATTGATATTAAAAAATAAAGCACCGACAAATCGCATTTCTGAAATAGTTCCTTTTCCGCCTACACGCAAACTGCAGCATTCTGAAGTTGTGAACCCACTCTGCAAAATATTGCATCTGCGGCTGCTAGAAGAGAGAAATCAGCTAAACGTCCTGGTCGTTTAAAAACCTTGTCAGTTGGTCAAAAGGTGTTAATTAAGTCTCACCGTTTGTCTCACAAAGGAAAGGGCTTGTGTCGCAAATTTTTTCTGCTTTATAACGGTCCATATAGGATTCGAAAAATTATTCATGATAACACTGTCGAAGTAGAAACTCTTAAATCTCGGCGCTATAAGGGAGTAGATCATATATCGAACGTTAAAATTTTTGTGGAATGACATACTTTTGAGAAACTAACAGTTATACGTAAACACACGGAGAATGCAAGGATACCGCGCCGTGTTCCGGCGGCGGCACATACTCAAAGCAACAGTCAAGTCTGCGCGGCGCACAAGGCAGTCGTTGACCGCAAACAATTACTTCCTACGTCACGCGTACCTACAGCTGATCGAGCTCTCAGTGCGAATGCACTGACAGCCGTAAACAAATACACAGTCTAATTTCTCTGATTAAATTCAGTATAAAGCTATAGTGACTTGATAAATTATGTTATTAACGTTCAGTATTTTTCAGGATACGGTTGTATAAAATATTTAAGACCTTCAGGTAAATTCTGTGTGTGTCCGACGTTAAGAGGACTTGCTATCGAGAATATTTTCAGGACGAATGTAATTTCGAAGAAGAAACTAATAAACTAAAAAGGTAACTAATAATTGAGTTTATTTTTCAGGTAACATATTTCCACTTAGGTACGTACTTTAGACGTAATTTGCTGCTCCCGATTACGTGATTCATACTTTGTGCTAAATTTCATGTTCTATGAATTTACTTGTGAAGCGACGTGCTTGCGTACATTAACTGATTTTGACAATGATTTATTAATGAACAGGGTTGTTATGCATCGCTTGGCTACTATGCTTTTTCACTGACGTCATATTTTTTTTATTATGTGCCTGCTGTGCTTATTTATTTAAATTATAATTGTAACCTGATTGGTTGTGCTGATATGGTTGTGTATGTAGGTTGTACTTTGTGATGTATCTGCTTGCACCTTCATGTTTACTTATTAAGATTACATATGAACATTTATTTGCTTATGCTGATATGATGCTAATGACCTGTTTATTATGTAAGATATATACACTCCTGGAAATTGAAATAAGAACACCGTGAATTCATTGTCCCAGGAAGGGGAAACTTTATTGACACATTCCTGGGGTCAGATACATCACATGATCACACTGACAGAACCACAGGCACATAGACACAGGCAACAGAGCATGCACAATGTCGGCACTAGTACAGTGTATATCCACCTTTCGCAGCAATGCAGACTGCTATTCTCCCATGGAGACGATCGTAGAGATGCTGGATGTAGTCCTGTGGAACGGCTTGCCATGCCATTTCCACCTGGCGCCTCAGTTGGACCAGCGTTCGTGCTGGACGTGCAGACCGCGTGAGACGACGCTTCATCCAGTCCCAAACATGCTCAATGGGGGACAGATCCGGAGATCTTGCTGGCCAGGGTAGTTGACTTACACCTTCTAGAGCACGTTGGGTGGCACGGGATACATGCGGACGTGCATTGTCCTGTTGGAACAGCAAGTTCCCTTTCCGGTCTAGGAATGGTAGAACGATGGGTTCGATGACGGTTTGGATGTACCGTGCACTATTCAGTGTCCCCTCGACGATCACCAGTGGTGTACGGCCAGTGTAGGAGATCGCTGCCCACACCATGATGCCGGGTGTTGGCCCTGTGTGCCTCGGTCGTATGCAGTCCTGATTGTGGCGCTCACCTGCACGGCGCCAAACACGCATACGACCATCATTGGCACCAAGGCAGAAGCGACTCTCATCGCTGAAGACGACACGTCTCCATTCGTCCCTCCATTCACGCCTGTCGCGACACCACTGGAGGCGGGCTGCACGATGTTGGGGCGTGAGCGGAAGACGGCCTAACGGTGTGCGGGACCGTAGCCCAGCTTCATGGAGACGGTTGCGAATGGTCCTCGCCGATACCCCAGGAGCAACAGTGTCCCTAATTTGCTGGGAAGTGGCGGTGCGGTCCCCTACGGCACTGCGTAGGATCCTACGGTCTTGGCGTGCATCCGTGCGTCGCTGCGGTCCGGTCCCAGATCGACGGGCACGTGCACCTTCCGCCGACCACTGGCGACAACATCGATGTACTGTGGAGACCTCACGCCCCACGTGTTGAGCAATTCGGCGGTACGTCCACCCGGCCTCCCGCATGCCCACTATACGCCCTCGCTCAAAGTCCGTCAACTGCACATACGGTTCACGTCCACGCTGTCGTGGCATGCTACCAGTGTTAAAGACTGCGATGGAGCTCCGTATGCCACGGCAAACTGGCTGACACTGACGGCGGCGGTGCACAAATGCTGCGCAGCTAGCGCCATTCGACGGCCAACACCGCGGTTCCTGGTGTGTCCGCTGTGCCGTGCGTGTGATCATTGCTTGTACAGCCCTCTCGCAGTGTCCGGAGCAAGTATGGTGGGTCTGACACACCGGTGTCAATGTGTTCTTTTTTCCATTTCCAGGAGTGTATTTGCTGCTTTGCGTATGGATTGCATATTTACACATTTCTGTTTTGTTGTCATAACTACTCTTTAATTTGGTATATAGAAATGCTGATATATGGTGTACGAACATGAAGTTTAGGTCACACTATGGTATTAATTATAGATTGTTCGCTTGGCGAGCCTCGTTGTAGGAATTGTGCTGCATCCACTTGTTGACATTCTGTTCTCCACTGGTATATTTATTCGCTATTGCATGTTTTGCTTACGCTCAGTGCTTTATATTTTAAGATAAAATGAACTACTATAATGCTACGAACGACATTAGTACAAGAAACTTCATTGAAGTCACATGAGCTGGAGGTTTTATGGAAGCTTTATAAAGTTATGCTAATAGGAAGGAAGCTAACGACAAGACATACAAACACTAGGTTTAGACCATTGACAGTAATTACACTGCATTCTTCGTGATCAATTGAAATAGTAAGTGACACTTGACACAAGAAATACTCCACATGTTTGCTTCTGTTTTGCCATGATTCTTGAAGTGGTGTACACACTGTGAAATATTAAGATCATTCACATTCCGTACTCGTACTTACTTTCTGAAAGTTATTCAAACTAAAGGCTGTTAGAGGTCATGTATGCATTTCTTTTATTTAATGATGGACAAGGTAACCAAAATGTATTTTATGATTCATAATGAGTAGAAGATTTGGGTCAGATGGATTACACAGAGATTGTGTGTGGACATTGTGTCATTCGGATTGTATGGGATGATGAATTGAAGTTTGAACTAGGATTTTATCTGTACTTGTTCGAGGGGACTGACTAGAGGAAAGAGTTTTTATGGAAGTGAAATGATATTGGCGATAAGGTTTATATGTATTGACGTATTTAAGAGGTATTATTGAGGTATTGAGATTGTGTGAATTTGATGATTATTGGAGTTTTGGTGGGCAAGAGGTTAGGTAAATGATACTGATGATAAGTTTTATATGTATCGACGTAAGAGGTATTATTGAAGTATTAAGATTATGTGATGCTGATGATTATTGGAGTTTTGGTGGATAAGAGGTAAAGTAAGTGAGGAGCATATTTTTTTGTTGGTTTATATGGAACAAGGAGGATAAAGATGGCAGACTAGAACACTCAACTGGAAGGAAGATTGTCTACACACACACTTTGTTAAATCACTAAGCAGTATATACTTTTTTTTTGGAGAGAGGAAGCATTTGCATATCTTGGCACACTGACAGTTGTTCAGCAACCATACATTTTGATTTGGCTTGGCAAACATTGGTCTTGACATGATGACTATGACGTCGATTAACTATTATTGACTGTTATACATTGCTGCCACTACTACTTGATACACAAGTTGAACATAAAATTTTGGACAGAATTGCATTTACACAGTTAACACTATTCAATTACACAGTAGTACTTAATGTGGATGAAAGATGAGTGAGTGTGTTTTGTGTGTTTTCCTTTCCTAATCCCAAATAATTGGTACCGACCTATCTCCTAAATATTATTTTACTTGTTTGTTGTGGCTTGCACTGACACCCATAAATATTATAGGTTTACTGATATTTGTGTATTTGTAATATTTAATATGACAATTATCTGATATCATTTGTGTGTTTATTATAATTTGTATGTTTAGTGTAAGAGCATTGATAATAATTTTGTAAAAGCAATTGTGTGTGCATTCAAACTGTTGTTTGTGCTTGCACCTATTCAACATTGCTGGGTGCCACTTGGAAATGTTTAATTTCTGCTGATAAACTCTGATGAACTGTCTAATTAGTGATAGTGAATATTATGGACTGTTACTTGCACCTTTTCAACAATGCTGGGTGTCACTAATGGAACTGCTTCTACTGAAATGATGTCACTTGTTGCTGTCTGCACCTGTTCAACATTACTGGGTGCCACTGATGGACTGCTTCTGCTGAAATAATGTCACTTGTTGGTATCTGCACCTGCTCAACATTACTGGGTGCCACCGATGGACTGCTTCTACTGAAAAGATGTCACTTGTTGGTGTCTGCACCTGTTCAACAATGCTGGGTGCCACTGATGGAACTGTTTCTACTGACATAATGTCACTTGTTGGTGTCTGCACCTGCTCAACATTACTGGGTGCCACTGATGGACTGCTTCTACTGAAATGATGTTACTTGTTGCTGTCTACAACTGTTCAACATTGCTGGGTGCCACTGATGGACTGCTTCTACTGAAATGATGTCACTTGTTGATGTCTGCACCTGCTCAACATTGCTGGGTACCACTGATGGAACTGCTTCTACTGAATGATGTCACTTGTTGCTGTCTGCACCTGCTCAACATTGCTGGGTGCCACTGATGGAACTGTTTCTACTGACATAATGTCACTTGTTGGTGTTTGCACCTGTTCAACATTACTGGGTGCCATTGTTAGAACTGTTTCTACTGAAATGATGTTACTTCTTGCTGTCTGCACCTGTTTAACATTGCTGGGTGCCACTGATGGAACTGTTTCTACTGAAATAATGTCACTCGTTGGTGTCTGCACCTGTTGACCATTGCTGGGTGCTACTGCTGGATCTGTCAACTACTTGTTTATTGAACTATGGAAAGCATTTTATGTGAATATTTGTATAAACTGATTTTTTTGGTGTATTTACTGTTTGTGAAATGTTATGAGACTCTTACCTACACCTATTTGACATTGCTGGTGCCATTGATTGAATGGTACTTGTGTAAACTACTATGTAAAATCACATGTATGAAAGCATTTGTATTCCTTACTGTATTTTATATATTAGGTTATTGAAGGGTCAGTGCAAAGCCAAAATTTATTTAGTTATATGATATTTAATTATTAATATTATCTTTAATTTTTGTTTGTGTTTTTTTTGGACGAATTTGATGGTATTTTCACCACCAATGCTGGCAAAAATACCGTCAAATTCTGGCCCGTGGAGGAGGGGCATATGAAAGGTGGCTACACTGAGCCACAGCGCCAGAGATTGCACCAAAGAGTATTATTCAGCCGCCTCCACTGGCAGTTCTTATCGAGAAGTCGTGGTGGAGAGTGCTTGTTGAGATGTAGCAGTGGTGAGTCGTTGTTGGTAAGTTCCCATGGAGAGTGCTTGTTCAGAACTAGTAGTATTGTTTTGATGGGCTAGACACCAGATGTTGGATTAGGGATGCTGTAATGTGCTATTCGTCAATATATATGAAGGTAAAAGAATTCCTTTTTTTTGTATTATTTCAATGTCTTGAACAATAATGCCTATTGGTCACAGGTTCAGTCAACAAAGCATCTGGCTCGTGTTCTTGTATTAGACTGTATTTCTGATTTCTATGTGCAATTATAGTATTTCTGTTTTTTTTTAATTACTTCAGTATAAATGATGTTTAAAATATCTGGTCTTATTGAGGAAGAACCGTGCCAGATGTGTACGTTGAATCACACTTCCACACACAGAGCAGCTACACTTGTGTTTTGTTGCTTCGTAGGTTTTATAGTTGCTGGGGACTTAATTAATTAATTGTGTTAACGGAAGTTTTCTCTCATTCTTTGTTGTTATTCTATGCAGTCAGATTGCGTACTAATACTAGTCAGGGCCAACCGTTTACGAGACTGCGTAACCGGACAGTCAGCTACTAAATCTACAAAAAATTTAAAAAGTATTTGCATTCATTATTTACATAATTAAGCCCCCATGCAAAATGGCCACGAAACCAACCAACTACTGTGGACGCTCTTTGGGACTGCGTCCTGGAAGCCTGGGAGGAAATTGCTTCTTCAGGCTGTTACGTCCGACAGCTTATACATTATATGCCAAGACGAGTGATAGAAGTACAAAATAATGAAGGATTCTGCATAAAATATTAGAGTTCTTAAAATGTTTTGTTATATCTTCTTTTTCGTCATTTTTCCTCATTGGGAACTAGTGGGATCGCGTGGCAACAGAAAAGATACAATATGGGTTAGCTTTCCTTTGAGTTGCCCTTTTAATTCAAGTGGGTTTCTTTTGAATATACAGTTTCTTAAGTATTCTATTTTGATTTCATTTATACCCTGTCTACATACTTACAAACTAATCAGCGTAGATGGACTCTATCACAGTAGTTTTTGTTGTTTCAAATACGTCTCTCTCTTCCGCTCCATCCATGAATACATCCTCCGTCCTCCACACAATATGCAAACTATTTCATATTACGTTTACTCGCCGCGCGGGATTAGCCGAGAGGTCTCCGGCGCTGCAGTCATGGACTGTGAGGCTGTTTCCGGGGGAGGTTCGAGACCTCCCTCGAGCATGGGTCTGTATGTTTGTCCTTAGGATAATTTAGGTTAAGTAGTGTATAAGATTAATGACTGTTCACCTTAGCAGTTAAGTCCCATAAGATTTCACACACATTTGAACATTTATGTTGTAAGTGGCGTGAATAAAAGGACGCTATGTGCAAGAAGCATGAAGCGCCCTTTGAATGTATCCTGATAGCTAAAAGAGCCGCGCACACTTTGAATAAGAAAATGCTATTTGACACTGAAATCAATATAAAAGATAGGGTCGCCACCAACTCTAGCCACACGACAAAGAAGAGGTAGCACTGAGTCGGAAAATTACTTAATTTATTAGTAAGAAAAACTCACAAAAGAACATTCATTGTAAAGTCATTGATAAATAATGGGATGTAGTTATTAATATGATCCAGGCATTCTTCCCGTGAATCAAATATTGAGTAAAGTAAAGAGGGCGTGAACACCATGCGTAAGTGCAGCCTGCAGCAAGATTCGTGAAAACACGATCTATTCCAGGGCATTTGTTTCAGATAAAAAAAGGGGACACTAATCACTACACCTGTGCACATGGAAACGCTATAGGTGGGCCAACAAGGAAAACTACAAGGTAAATGGCGAAGGTAACGGCGACGTAACATCGGTACACAAGATAAGATTGAAGGCAAAATTATTTATTCCTTAAAACATTGATGTAGTGCATCTATAGACTGCTGTTGCATGCTAACTATGTACAATTGCTTGTGAAATACTACACGTTTCATGACAGACTCGCGTGCCCACTCGGTCCGCGGAGACAATTTCTATGGACCGTGGCCAAATTTTAATCACATGAGACAAAGAAAATTCACAAATACACAAAAATTACCAAGATCCGGAAAAGATTAGAAGCATACACACACAGTTGTAGGCACATAAACATTCACACTGAACCGAGGGCACTTCAACATATGCAACTCCTTTGTGCTGCGTTCCTCTCACGGATCAAAGTCAAGACTGCATTGGGAATCAAACTGAAAGTCTACAAAAGCCTTGCATTCCCTGCTGCAACCCAGCAAGTAAATCTTTATAAGACGAAATTCGAGACCAAAAGCTAAAAGCTCCACTCTCTATGTGACAACGCGCCACGCTGTCAGTCCAACTCACCCTTCTTCGACTGGAGCACAGCTATGTACCCTTCCCGTACCGGCGGCAGACTGCCTCCCGCTTCTCCAGCCTCTTCCACGCTCCGCGTGGACCGGAAAACCCCAGGATGCCATTTCCGCCACCAACCTAACGCAGGTGGATTTCTCACAAGTAGCGGAAACCTCTTTGCCGACTTGACCACTACGAGAGTTGGCAATGAAAGGTGGCTACAGGACCCTTTCATCACCCCAAACGTCCCGGAGAAGACTGTGCCGCGAATTTTCTCGCCATGCTAGGAGATTCGCCAACAGTCTTCGAAACAAACATACCCTAACGAGTAACAATTGCAACAGTAAACAGGAGCACAAAGGAGTTGATTAATCTCTTATATCCAAGTGAGCTTTATCTGACCTTAGTCTATAATTGTGACCTCATGCGGTCCGCAAAGCAAACAGAACAAATTAAATTAAGCGTGATATACTACGCTAACATCATGTCATCTGACCTACTACGACCACAACCAAGAGATAATATTTTAAAATTGCTTTAACCAACTATCAAAAGTTAACATAGAGACATAGGTGAACAGGTACATAATATATATAAATATATAAACAAATACAATGATGCAAAATCATTATCACGAACCAAAGCAGTATCATCTGGTGCTGACATATGTAAAAACATGCAAGTGAAAGTGCAAAATACAATATTCACAACAAATACAGTGATACAAAATCATTAATGAACCCAATGGTATGACAGCTGGTAAATAATCACCTATGGAAAACAAGACATGAGTACAAAAACACATCCAGAAATCAACTCGTTGACACGCTGTCATTTTTCAGTTTCGCCACATGGTTGTTTCACTGGGTATTCTCTTTAGGTGCTGGGGTGGGCGTCTCTTCCAAAGGCGACTTGGAGGATAAGCTACTAGGGGACCACAACACTGAACTGGGGAGTTCGCAGCGGCGTTGATTGTAACGTCCGTTGTAACCCAGGTTGTTCATCCTAGACAGCACCCCGCGACGTTGCCTCGTGCCCGTTTCCACCCTCTGCGTCCATACTGTGGGATGGTTCGGCGTTGCAGATTTGCAGGACATCGCCACTTGTGGGCCCTGCCTCATAATCGAGAAGGCGGCTTGGCGGTCGTCGTCCGTGTGTTGTGGAGGAATGTGTTTTACCGACACACGCCCCCGTATCCTGTCGTGTCAATGGGGAGACACGCGCTCTTCTGCGTCGCATCGAGGTCGACGTAAACTCGTGCAGGTGTCGGGCTTGAAACCCGCTTATCACCTCTTTGCACCGTCTCAGCTGATGCGTCAGTGGTGGGACCCGCGTCCCTCCGGGCAGTGGGCGTTACCTCACCGCAGCAGCCGTCTGGACTAGCGGCGCTCAGGGATCGGCGGCCTCGCCTGGTGTGCGTCATACTTTCCCTTTCGCTTGTCAGATGACTAGCGCATGGGGTGGAACGCCGGCCATCAGCTGGCGCTGCCGTGGTGACACGCCTGCGGGCTCCGGTGTGAGCCTGCGCCTGGGGGAAGACCAGCATCCCCTCCCCTCTGAGGGGGAAACAGCTGTGACCGCTCGCCGCATCACTGCTTCGCCGTTGATACCAGGGTTCGGCAACGCCTGCCGGTGGACCAAGCCCTGTTCTTTCTGATGCGGAGGCTCCCTAAGCGGCCTTGCACCCACTTAAGAACTGCGCTCACAGGGATCGTTACAAAATATCATGTGTACAGATTACCACAAAATCTTCGGAGTTTCTCACTCCTGATCAATACATGGAATAGTGCCCAAAATTAACTTGACAAAAAGGGCCTTCTTAACATTACTAATAAAAAAAACAATGAAGAAAATTAAATAACCAATATTCAAACAAACAAAAAATCCTTTTTATAAAATATAGTTCCAGCATTACATCTGCTGTCAATCATTCAGGGTAGATCTTGTACAAGGTTTGGTCAGGATTTGGATAGGATTTGGCGCCGCTGCTAGCTACAGACACAAAACTCTACCTGCTCCTAACTACGCTCTCACACACAATCTACACAGCTCGTACTGGTCACCATCACCATATAGCCCGACTACAATTCCCACATATAAACAAAATATTCCTTTCAACACCAATACCCATATCGTTGTTCATTGACTGCTCCTCCAAGGTTTGCAGAACATGTTTGCTGATCTGTGAAAAATTTCCGAGACTTCTTTTCTATGGACAGTGCATAATAAAAGTTATGATTAATGAGACACAGAAGGTTCATTCATGTCACATCTGGAATGGTAAATGTTTCAACATCTATTCATCAGACTAATGCAAAAGGTCAGTGGGCATAAAAATGAAAATAAAAATCATCCTATCCTATTAGCAAACACATAAACACTTCGTCCTATAAGTACATAAAAAAATACTGTCAAAAGAAATCCATTGTCCAGGGCCATGAGTACCCAACTTACTGCTATCATAAGATACTCATAATGATTACACACTTACTCACCACATGTCCCCAGGGGTCCTCACCTACCGTCATGTTATTTTAGCTTGGAGGTAGTCGCATTGATTCTCTATTAAATATCAAGCTGCTTGAGTTTATAAGCTGTCTCCATATACATCTTCTGGGGTTTCACACCCTGGTGTCCTCAACCGTACCTAGTAGTATGTGACGGCAAGTTACACTTTCCAAATATCTTATAAGATGGCAACTCTGAAAATCAAACACTATTAATCTCCCTTCATACACAAGTCCTTCACCTACAAGTCACCAAGTTGCTTCATTAACATCGCAGTACATTTGAAAAATCTCACTGGATCATGCTCACCTAAGGGGAATAAGAACACTAAAACTGTAATTTATCATCAAGAATTACCTTACGACCATTGACTCGCCACGCCAACACAGCCGATACCTTTTTAGTCATCAAAGAACGAAAGCCATCTTACTGTAATAGGAAACGCTTCATATGAGCCTCATAATCATTCACATTCAGATGTTTTGAAACTGCACAACACTACTCCTTTCTGCTGACAAGAAGAAATAACTACACACATATTGGGGGACCCTTTACAATACACAGAAAATATACACTTTAATTTTAATCACACCAGTGTGAATCAAAACATTGGAAAATATGCACTGTAATTTTACTCACAAAAGAATGAGTGCGAAAAAGCATATGGGCAATACGTCATTCCGACCTCCGAGGGGCAAGATCTTCTGCTTCTTATTCAATGTAAGGTTTTACGTTGGAGGTGTGGTGCAGGCCCTGCGACTTTCGAGAGCGGAGCGTTTCTACTTCAAGCGCATTCGGATGTGGAATCCGCTTGATTCTGTACGGCCCGTTGAATAAGAAGAAGAACTTCGTTGACAACCCAGCCCGTTTATTAGAGAGCTTGTGCGAGCGTACAAGTACTTTCTGGCCCACGTGAAAAGTTATATTCCGCACCTTCTTTTTGTAGGTTCTTATCCGAGCCTCGGCGGCACTCTTTATATTTTTCAGGGCAAGCTCCACAATTGCAGATCTTCGTAACCTGGGTTCTACTGGCCAGGGAACCACCTCTTTTATTTTACTCGGAGGCTCCTTGTTTTTCAGGACCAGAATCGGTGGCAACGTCGTCGAGGAATTTGGCAACTTATTTAGTATGTTCTGGAAACCGGCTAGTTTCGTGTCCCACGTCCGGTGGTCACGGTGGCAGTATAACCTACACAATTTTCCAATCTCCTTCATCCACCTTTCACAAGGATTTGCTGAAGGGCAGAAAAGGGAGATAAAGATCGGTTTCACTCGCTTTCTCCAAAACATATGCTCCCAGTGACGTGACCTGAATTGTGGCCCGTTGTCCGAAATCACACGCTTCACAGTGCCAACCTCCCGTAAGAAGTGATTTGCGAACGCGGCAGCTACTGCCTTCCCGGTGGCCCTACGCAGCGGGGTGAGGCAGACGAATTTTGACGTCAGCTCTACTGCCACAAAAATGTACGCAAATCCGTTCCTAGAACGCACTAGCGGACCGAATAGATCTACTGCTGCGAGATCCCTGAGTTTATTGGGAACGATCGGGTGTATTGGTGCGGCAAACGACACAGTGGGCGGCTTGGCTTGCTGACAGGGCTTGCATACCCTAATTACTTTACGTATACGCCGAAGCATATTATTAAAGTAACAGGTTTCCCGCAGCTTCTCCAAGCATTTCCTCGCACCAAAGTGACCGTAGCTCAAATGCACGTACCACACGAGCTTGTTCACCAGTTCCTCCGGAATCGCTAACAGCCACCTGGAGTCATCCAGAGCTCGCCTCTTAAATAGGATGCCATTCCGGATAATATAATACTGCCTGATGGCCGCGTGGGATTTATCATGCCATTTCTCTTTGATGTCACACAAGACTTCGTCCTTGTCTTGTTCCGCCCCGATATTGCCTAGTGACGTAGTGACAAAATTCTCGAATGCCACATTTTGAAGGTATAACACACTGAAATTGTTTTCATCAATAGCGTTATCCTCAGCATGGGTGAGCCCGATAGGCATCCGAGATAGAGCATCAGCAATGATGTTCTTGTGCCCCGGAATGTACTCTATCGTGAAGTGGTATTCCTGGAGGAACACCGTCCACCGTCCGAGTCTACCGTGATTGATTTTGGCGCTCATTAGGAATTGTAGTGCTCGGTGGTCACTGTACACCCTGGTCGTGCGCCCGAACAAATAGTAACGGAATTTCTTGAATGCCCAGACAATCGCCAGGGCTTCAAGCTCCGTGACAGAGTAGTTCCGTTCACTCCACGAGAGCACACGGCTGGCGAACGAGATAGTTTTCCAGGTGGACGGGTCCTTTCCACCATCCGTCTGGAACAACACCGCTCCCAGCCCCGTCAGTGAACTATCTGTCATCAGGCAAAACTCCTGATTCAAATCCGGATGGGCGAGCAATGGAGCGTTAACGAGTGCATTCTTTAATTCGTCAAATTCGCTCTGTGCTTGTTCGTCCCACATCCAAACGGTGTTCTTACCCGTCAGTGCACATAAACGAGGGGTGGACAAAACATTGAGATTTATAAATCTCTTGTAGAAATTGCAAAGCCCCAAATAACCCCTGAGCTGACGCTTTGACGTGGGCGTTGCGCACTCCGCAATTGCTGAAATTTTTTCGGGATCCGGATGAATTCCATCCGCCGACACAATATGACCCAGAAACTTTATGCTTTCACGCCCGAACTGGGATTTGTCCAGATTCACGGTCACCCCCGTTTTCTCGAATACTTCGAGCAATCGATTTAGAACCCGGTTGTGTTCCTCCCATGACTTCTCTGCAATTAGAATGTCGTCCACATACACAGTTACGCGCGCTCTTAGGTCGTCAGGTAGTATGCTATTCAGGCCTCTTATGAAGGTGGCTGAAGAAACATTCAACCCGAAAGGGAGACGTTTAAACTGGTAGCAGCTCCCATAGCAGAGGAAGGCAGTGTATTGCCTGCAAGACGAATCGAGCATAATTTGCCAATAGCTGTTTCGGAGGTCAACGGATGACAAAACTTTCACGCCATGAAACCTTTGCAGCAGTTCCTCCAATCCTTCTGGCCTATCTGTCTCAGACATGATTACCGTATTTATTTGCCGCGAGTCCAACACCAAACGCACGGACTTGTCCCGCTTTGGCACAACGAGTAATGGCGAGTTGTATGAACTCCTAGCTCGCTCTATTATACCCTGCTCCAGCATCCTACTTATTTCGGCTTCCACACTGCTCTTGTGCACCAGTGGGATGGGGTAGGGCTTAACAAAGAAAGGAAAATGCTTGCGCACCGTAAAGCGGTACAGAAATCCATCAATTGCCCCCGGTGAATCCGAAAATACTCGGGAATGGCTTCTCAGAACGCGACACAGTCCCATACGATTCGCTTCCGAGGCTCCCGCACCAGCAATACACCTTTTCACCGCGCTCGTGAAAACATCGTTCCTACCATACTCATTAGGTTGTGAATCTAGGTCACTAATCAGATTGACCAGAACCTCCTGCCCAGGTCGCGACTCAGTCCTAACGTGAAATTTCAGACAGCTCACCTCAGACTCCTTGCGCAAAACACATTCCTCGAAAATTAGACTGACAGGGTTGCTCCCGGCAATGATAGTCATAACACCGCCAGCCACGTCGATTACGGCGCGGTGGGCATTCATGAAGTCAGTCCCCAATATCATCGCCACGCTCATCAGCGGCATCACAAAAAAATTGAATTCAAACTCATGTCCTTGACAGACGAAGTTTACTCGAGTCTGAACTTTAATTTTAACACTTTTTCCATATATTGTGCCCCTGACTGTAGTTCCTCTCACCTGGAAAGTTGGCCAACTCCCCGTTTCCTCAGACTTCCGAAACGCCGCCTCACTAATCAGCGAAAAGGGGCTGCCTGTATCGAGTACACATCTAAGACTGACTCCCCGAATGTAAACAGACACGACTGGGTTTACCACGGGCACACCAATACTGTGGTCCTCCCTCAACAAATCTTCCCTAATATCGTCTTCCTCTATCAAATGCACATCAATATCACTGGTCCTCATTAAGTTGTCGCCAACCGAGTCAGCCGCTAGTCATTGATCCCTTTGATTAGGGTCATGTGGCGGATTGTGACGCGGGTTTGCGGGACGAATTTCAACACCAAATGGCGGACCACCCGTACTGTTTACAGCACCCCTGTTGTTGCTTGTTCGATAATTATTCTGTGGTCGGTCACGACTACCGTTCCTAGGTCCGCTATAATTACTCCAATATCTCTGCTCATTAGCATATCTTCTAAACTCCCGGGGGTGTCTTTGATTTACTCTCGGCGAATGATGACGATTGGCATCGTTCGTTCTGCCCGCGTTCCGTGAGGAATCGCGACGCTGCCAACGCTCGCGCGCCCTGTAACTCTGAGGCGACCCGTTACGTCTGGAGTGCCACCTGTCTCTACGGCTGCGGCTTCGCACGCGCGGCCGCTGCTCGTAGGCGCTCTGACCGTAATTCTGCGTGGTGCCATTCGCATCGCACTCAAACTCTAAAAGGAAACTGCGAAACCCCTCTACGTCATCCTTACATCGTCCTGCAAGGATAACGTGCCGCAACTGCATTGGAAACTTTCCCAGGCAAATAAGAATCATTTCTGCAGGTCCATAAGGATCGTCAAGATGTTCATTTGCCTGCAGCATGTGCTCGAACATCTGCACAGGGCTGGAGAATTTTGACCTGTTTAACTCAGGTAGCATAATGAGTCCGTGTTTTACACGACTTTGCGCTGCCACTAACCAATATATCGACAGGAAGTGTTGACGAAACTCCCCAACAGTGTAGCAATTGCGTGCAATTGACCTCATCCGCGCCGCTGGCTCACCTTCGAGGTAGCCGCACATATACTCTATTTTGTGCGCACTGGGCCACGTAGGAGGGAGGGAGAACTCGAACTGCTGTAACCAGGCCCACAGGTGAATCCCCGTAGCCGAGTTACGGAAGACTTCAAACTTCCTCACGGTCAGAAAATGTTTGAAGTCAAATTCGTGAGTTTCCCTTGGCGAACGTTCCTGAGGGGATCCGCGCTGTTCCCACCTGGTACGAGATCCGTGATCATGACGATGATCAAATTCGCCATCGTTCCCGGAATCATCGTCGGAATAATGGCCCTTTCGTTCATTTCTTTCAACTTCATGGGCCTTTAACCCTTTTAGGTGAAGTTCCAAACGGGCCATGCGCTCACATATTCCCTCGGTAACCCCTCTTTGTTGTATTTTTATTTCACGCTATCCACGCGGACATTTCGTTATCGACCGTATTTCGTCTGCATCCGCTGATGACGAGGTAATCATTTCCCTATTATTGTCAGACTTACGTGCCACTGCGTCTGAGATCCTGGCTATTTCTTATCGCATCTCTCGGTGGGCCGTGTCTTGTTTTGTTTGCGTAAGCCCTTGCTCTCGCTCGAGAGCTATTATCGCCTGGCTGAGGGTTTCTACCTGCGCGCTAAGGTGGACCGGGCACATAGCCGCAGTGTCCTCTATTCGGGACACAAGAGCCGCGTGGTCACTCCGCGCGGAGATCCCTGGCGGAATTTCGTCCTACTCGGGACTCAAGAGCCGCTTGTTCACTCTGGCATTGTTCTGCTAGTATACGCATATTCCCAGCGAACCTTTCTTCTTGCTCCATCACCTGCTTGCTAATGACTTGGTGCCCCTCTTCTAAGGCGGAGATGCGTTGGTCAATGATCGCCGGTTTCTCCCCAACACCCTGTACTATTTCACTAGTCGATCTTTTATTCGCTTCCTCGATATGCCTCCTATTTTCTTCTGCTTGTTTTTTATTCACTTCCTCGATATGTCTCCTATTACTGTCTAGTAATTGTCGTAGCATAGCCTGTAATGAATTTGCATCTATCGAATGATTCGAAATCACTACGGCGGGCTCAGGATGGACAACACTTGTACTTGCGTTTTCCGCGTTTCGTTCCTGGTCGGACTCGACGTTTTGACCTTGTCCTTGTTCAGGGTTATTGTCTGGCAGGTTTTTCCGATCGCGGCTCCCTGAACAGCTACGCGTCTCCATCATAAGGATAGTTACTCCGTGCTCCAAAATACAACAAGAATAATGCCAAAGTCTCCTAATGGACTCACAGTCCCCACAAAGCACCCAAGATTTACTATATGACACCGATACACGCCACAGGACAAGAGTCAACCCACACTTGTAACACAATTGAATACTAAATCACAATATCTATACAGTAATACATATACAAGATAAAACATGTAAGAAAATGCACACCTATATCATAAATTCACGTAAATTCTGTATCACAGAAAGACAATATACCAATTAGCACATCCAACCGAAAATAACTAATCCTCACTGCGCATCAGAAGATCTCTGGTTTACCGAAATCCGTGAGCAGGGTAAGCCATGTGTAAGTAGCGTGAATAAAAGGACGCTATGTGCAAGAAGCATGAAGCGCCCTTTGAATGTATCCTGATAGCTAAAAGAGCCACGCGCACTTTGAATAAGAAAATGCTATTTGACACTGAAATCAATATAAAAGATAGGGTCGCCACCAACTCTAGCCACACGACAAAGAAGAGGTAGTACTGAGTCGGAAAATTACTTAATTTATTAATAAGAAAAACTCACAAAAGAACATTCATTGTAAAGTCATTGATAAAGAATGGGATGTAGTTATTAATATGATCCAGGCATTCTTCCCGTGAATCAAATATTGAGTAAAGTAAAGAGGGCGTGAACACCATGCGTAAGTGCAGCCTGCAGCAAGATTCGTGAAAACACGATCTATTCTAGAGCATTTGTTTCAGATAAAAAAAGGGGACACTAATCACTACACCTGTGCACATGGAAACGCTATAGGTGGGCCAACAAGGAAAACTACAAGGTAAATGTCGAAGGTAACGGCGACGTAACATCGGTACACAAGATAAGATTGAAGGCAAAATTATTTATTCCTTAAAACATTGATGTAGTGCATCTATAGACTGCTGTTGCATGCTAACTATGTACAATTGTTTGTGAAATACTACACGTTTCATGACAGACTCGCGTGCCCACTCGGTCTGCGGAGACAATTTCTATGGACCGTGGCCAAATTTTAATCACATGAGACAAAGAAAATTCACAAATACACAAAAATTACCAAGAACCGGAAAAGATTAGAAGCATACACACACAGTTGTAGGCACATAAACATTCACACTGAACCGAGGGCACTTCAACATATGCAACTCCTTTGTGCTGCGTTCCTTTCACGGATCAAAGTCAAGACTGCATTGGGAATCTAACTGAAAGTCTACAAAAGCCTTGCATTCCCTGCTGCAACCCAGCAAGTAAATCTTTATAAGACGAAATTCGAGACCAAAAGCTAAAAGCTCCCCTCTCTATGTGACAACGCGCCACGCTGTCAGTCCAACTCACCCTTCTTCGCGTGGACCGGAAAACCCCAGGATGCCATTTCCGCCACCAACCTAACGCAGGTGGATTTCTCACAAGTAGCGGAAACCTCTTTGCCGACTTGACCACTACGAGAGTTGGCAATGAAAGGTGGCTACAGGACGTGAGATGTGAACCTACACGTTTTACACACAATACAAGATTAATCCACCAGACCACAGAATGTTAATATCTCTTCTATTCTGTCTCACACTCTCACTCTCTCTGACACTATCGCCGCAAGTGCCCTTCTATTACACTCCCCCAAAACTTTGTAAACAAATCTGGCGGTTTCCAATGACGCTACATTTTCTCTTTTAATTGCTGCTGTCTTTACTCTCTATCATTCCTCTCACCACCTATGAAACCGTATTCTTTGATCTCCCCTTCCCCATAACCCATTCTTCGTTCTGAGAACAGTCCTTCCTTATCTCTCGGTCCTAAGATAAAACGAACTGTGGCACACATCCAAGTAAGCAATACTGTGCAAGCATTTCACGCTTATATTTTGCACTTCTGCACTTCTATTCATTCCCAGATCCCGCCCTCCTTCCTGTTACGCGTCCCTTGGCATCTGCATCTACATCTAAATGAATACTCTGCAATTCATAATTATATGCTTGGCAGGGGGTTCTGTGGTCTGGTGGATTAATCTTGTATTGTGTGTAAAACGTGTAGGTTCACATCTCACGTCAGGCGTAGATTTTTAACACACACAAGTAGCTCTCCTCCACCCCTAGTAACGCCAAGTGCAGAACGCCAGTAAGCTCCGTAGTTCAATAACCGCAGTAAAGATAACATCCCTTTGCTGCCGACTGGGCATTCGTTTGAGCTGTGACAGATGGAGAAACCCCGTAAGGCAGAGACTCTGTCACCAGCAAGCCGTCGTAAACTACAAAACGTATTTCATTTAATGAACCAATGGCCATGTAAGTTCACAAGGCTCTTACTTCATTTGAAACTGAGACGTTGAAAATTGTGGTGCTGGACTGGGATTAGAATTCAATTTCACTGTGTTCCCGAAGATTGCAAACTCTTCTAGGCGTCCTCGAAAGGCACCTACCTGGTTTCGAATCCCGATCAGCACAAAATATTCATTATTTCATTTCAAGCCCTAGCATGTGCACTCCGAACTACTGGTGAAAAATAGTTGCATTTTCAACGTCTCTTCGTGCGTTGTCAGCTGTAACATGATGAGCTTTTTATCACAGCATTACATGATCAAACGTTTCCTTACATCTTTTCAAGTTCAAACATTCCTCCCCATCCCACTGGTGAAAACTGATTTGGGTTTGACGTTGTGTTCGTTGTGATCACCGACGACGACATGTTGTGGATTCAACTTCTAGCCAGCAGAGCATTTTCCATCACATCATTGAAAGTACAAACATGCCATTCTTAGCTATTATTGGAAAAGAATTTGATAGTTAAAGTTTCTTCATGACCACGTGTGCGGGGTTTGAATTCCATTCAGCACAGAACTTTTCGTCACCTGATGTCTAGCTAAACATGCGCCCATCTCGCTACTGGTGAACCAACAATAGCTATTTATCGTCTGTTCCTGGCTAGAAAACGACGGTGCTAGATGCTGGGTTCGAACCCCAGTCAGGCAAAAACAATTCTATCGTCAAATAACGTTCCAGCATTTCGCTATTGGTGAAAAAATTCGATATTTAACTTCTGATTTTATGTACAGTCGTGCTCAAAAGTATCCGAACGACCTGAATTGCATTTCACCTGATTCCAATGCGACCTAAATAACGCAGCTGTCTAGCAGGTCCTCTAATCTCTCCTTGGTACAGTCGTTTGACTATTGAAAATGGTTCCAACAAATCACCACTAGAAAACACTGCTCTGTATCGCAATAACTCAAGATGTAAAGTAATACCACGATACCACAAATATCAGGGAACACCTCATCACAGATAAGACTGCCCTCAAGGCTTGTAAGCTCACATTTATTGCAATAAATGACATACCTGAAATGTTAGCACTCTCATTATTACGTCAGATAGGTAATGCACGTAGTAAGTTCGTCGTATTCATGATTTCCGCTTCAAAGTAACATACCATACTAGTTATTTAACACAAAATATCATTACAAATTTACGATATTCACGAGCAGCTAGTTGAGAATAAGTATGAACTTCAAATGACACGACGAACCGCTTCGTTCTGCATATGGATTCAAACCCAGGTCATGCAGGCTAGGCCCCGGTGGCCGTGCGGTTCTAGGCACTACAGTCCGGAAGCGCGTGACTGCTACGGTCACAGGTTCGAATCCTGCCTCGGGCATGGATGTGTGTGATGTCCTTAGGTTAGTTAGGTTTAAGTAGTTCTAGGTTCTAGGGGACTGATGACCTCAGATGTTGAGTCCCATAGTGCTCAGAGCCATTTGAACCAATCATTGAGGCTAAGATTTCGTGGCTGACGGAAATTATCAGTCATTCCTGACTAGGCACAAAGAGAGTGATATACCTCATTTTTGGACATTATCAGTTAACAAATATCAACTTTAAATTACATAACCTAACATTTTAACGGACAGGAATTCCTACCCAGCATCAATTGTCCCTGTTAACGAACTACGAGAGATGTTAAATATTGCTACTTCACAAGCAACTTACTTGAACTGCAGTGAGGTAAAGCTTTGTGTTGGACAGGGATTCGAACCCAGAACCTAATCGGATTGTTATCGAAGCACAATCAACTTTGACATATCGGATTTTCTCGGCAGTAGCTAGATGTATTAAATGAAATGAAGAGACGAAACATTAATTTTTCCATTTCCAGGACTCCAACCCGGCACGTATCTCTGTTATATTCTAGAGAAAACGAACGTTAAGTATGGGTTTGTTACACCAGCAGCGACATGTGAGCATGTTTGAACTAGAAATAATATGAGGAAGTGTTCAGTGCTCACTGAGAATCGAACCCCAAACATGCCGTTGTTGACTACACACAAGGAGACGACACTTTCCGACTTTTTCTCCACCAGCAGCTCGGAATAACATCCTTGAACTTACAGTGATCTCGCAAATAGTTCTGTGTCTGACTGGGAGTCTAAAACGTCGGATATCGTTAGTGTTGACAACGAATGAAAATGCACTAAAAATAAAAATTATTATCCACCAGCAGATAGGTGTTCTCATGCTAGAGCTTGATAATACATAGTGAAAAGTTTAGTGCTGGGCCAGGATTCCAACCCATTCATGCGCAATATGTGGATATGTTGAGGAATCTGCAGTTTTGAACAAACAACAAGTTGTAGTCGAGCTGAATTGTCACGAAGGGATCAAATTCCGCGTTAAGGGCGGTCTGAGTTGCATTCCCTGTTCAGAACCAATTTTATCGACATACAGAAGCTCAAATAAAAGATGGAATAAGTGTCCTGTGACCATACACAGGGTTTGTTTCGTAAATAAAAATAAATAACTAGTATAAGAAAGGTTACTGGTGATAGAGTTTCTACAGTTCGCCACTCCTTACTTTATTGTGGTTCCACCTAACGTCTACTTGCTAGAGAAGGAATATCATGTTTAATGTGATTTTCAGACAACAATGCCATTATACCTTCTGCACTTGGCGTAGCCAGAAGAGAATAGAATCTGCCTCTCCCTATCAAAAAACATCGGCAGAAGTTGGAATCGACCCGAGACCATCACCATATGAAACTATCATCAGTCCAACAGACCACCAAACCCTCTTCGCTACGACTCATTTCTGTATCATAACACCGTTGCGGCACACTAGATGACAATTCTGACACACAGGCTTCCTGCAGTGGTTTGCAGGATGTTCAGTACATTCATTTACTTGGTTGACCGAATCGCCATGAACTAGCTGCCTTGGCTACCCAGTGCATACATTCGACTCTATTTTGTAATCACCGAAATAAAATAACGTAGCTGCCACCTACACAGAACTGCCAACAGTGTAGGATGCAGAAATTCAAATAGGAAGTGTTCCTTTCCATTTGAGCTACTCTATTGCGCTATCTGTTTGTTGAAGCCATCGTGCAGTGCAAAAGAAATGCTGTAACTGTCTGTCTCTCAGAAGTCTAGATCCGGCCATATGCATTATCTCACAGCACTGTGGAATGCCGAAATTCTGGATGAACTGTTGTTCACTCCAGAGGTGCTGTAGTTATGTCACAGCTAGTAGCGTAACGGTAAGCGTCGCGCACTGTTGATAAGACGTCGCGTGTTCTATTACATTCGCTACTACATTTTTTTTTAAAACGCAATTCTGCTGTCTGCTGAAGTTAACAATTTAATGGAACTTTGAACATAATTCTCTTCACTTCTCATCCCAAAATAGTCGCATGTGGAAAAAAGGCTAACTTCTGCGTCATTTTGTTCTTTTCAGGTTTAATAGACGGCCAGGAAGCAGATGTGCTCGAAGCTTTTGTATTATGTATGGGGAGAGCGCATCGTGCCAAAATAGTCAGAAAAGTATTTTCTACATTAGCTGTCGTCTGGTAGTTGCATTTTATTCTTTTTCAAACCTTGTTTGACAGCTTTAACTCAGAACAAGTTTTCTACATGCATGTAATCAATAAACTGCATGTGCGTTGTCAGACTGTTATAGATAACATCAGAGAATTCGCATATATCGTTGATGATTAATTTCTCTCTCATGTTTAGTATTGTTTTAACAACACTAAAAGAAACCATATGAAAACTGTGCACTGTATTGTAAGAAATGAAATAAAACTACCCACGATAACCTTACGACGAAAGTAAGTCTGTTTTAACAAAACTGAGTAATTGTACACAAGTGTGCCTCTATCTGCACGAATTAGTAATACACTATTCACTTAGATTTCGATTGGGTCTGTGTTTAAATGGTATGCTGTGTCATACTCAACAGGTATGCAAACGTGGCATTTCATAAAGTTACGTATTCCTAGAAACCTGCTTGTCAGCAGCGGAAAGAGGCGTTACCTGTTGTGCAGCATTCTAAGTTTTTCACCATTGCACTTTGAGCTGAAAGTATTTTTTTTGCGATTTGCTAATCAATTTATTTCCTTCATACTTATCACCATGGCATGGGAGTCTTAAGTGAAGAACGTTATTGAATTTGGTATCGTTGACGGTCGATTCGAATTTCTTCAGAGACGCTTGTATTGTATAGCAACTTCGCAGTCAGAAAGCCGAGATGTACGACCATTAACACATCTTACTGAGTCGAGCTGCCAAGAGTATTTGATGTGTAAAGGTTTTCTTCTGATTTAGTTACAGAATTTTTTCTGGGAATTCGCTGCTCCAAGAAATAATACACAAAAAACGCTCGCACGCGTTGCCCCTACTACGGTTAGAACTGACGATTTCTTAAATCGTTGGAACACGAGACACGGACGGTACCACGGGGCAACGGACACACTGCTGCAAGTACGCCACTCTCGTCATGGTATTGGTCGCATCGTGAAAGATATTAAAAGCTGTCACTTATGTGAAGAATAGTATTTCTTTAGGCAAAAAATTGAAATTTCTGTCTCATTGTCTTAGTTTACATGAGGATTATATACCACGAGTCATTCAAATGGAAAGGGAATATCAAGTTAATATAGCGAGTCAGTTCAGTACTATACGCGGAAGTGATTGCACTGTCAAAGTGTTGCCAAATGTTTGTGACGATGTTGCCAATTCTCAGCTGTGCTAGGAACAGCTCTGTAGCGTTATAGGAGGAAAATCCTGTGCTCGTGTCATAGGAGGATACGGGGAGGAGGCGCGGGGTTTGGTTAATATGCAGCGTTTTCTCCTACCAGTTGTGTCAAACATTCAGGTGTGTAATCTTCCATCACGATTACAGTTTCCCACAAAATATGTACGAATAAAACACTTACCTTGTTACTTTGTTAAAAAAGATTATTTCAGTACAATAAAAAGTCTTTGGAAGTCAACTTTGCCAACCTGTCACGAAAAGTAAGATAACAAACACTTTGCACCTCGAAATCGATTGCATCTATGTGCAGTCTTGTGATCACACAAGTAGAATTTCATGAATTGCACGAGAATGTAGAAAAATGTTGGTGCCACTGGAAGCTGTAAGAAACACAGTTACCTAATTATTCTGTACCACGTAATAATCAATTCATTTGATAATTCAGAAGAGAAGAAACTAAAAATTATGCCCATTAAGACAGAAACTAAAGTGCAGATGCGGGCACTGTGCAGATCTGCGCTTTTTCATCTTCAGATCTATACAAATAATGTATACTAACCAGCGTATTCATTGCTTTCGTAATGTTTCCCTCTTGTTTAGTCTTCTTATGATGAACTGGACGCACACCCATGAGTCTGATTTTTTCTTTGTATCCTTCCATCTACTCTCTGTGTGTGTTATTTTTCGGTGTTCAAAAGGCAAAATGGTTCAAATGGCTCTGAGCACTATGCGACTTAACTTCTGAGGTCATCGGTTGCCTAGAACTTAGAACTAATTAAACCTAACTAACCTAAGGACATCACACACATCCATGCCCGAGGCAGGATTTGAACCTGCGGCCGTAGCGGTCGCGCGGTTCCAGACTGAAGCGCCTAGAACCTCTTGGCCACTCCGGCCGGCAAAGGCAAAATATTATGCCTGCTCCCACGAGGTATTAAAATGAGGTCGCAAAAAGGCTAACGAATTATAATCAAAATACAGTGAGATGCCAATTTGTCTGTCGTCATGGTTTTAAGTGGACAGAAATAGTTGGGTGTTATTGTCGCCTTTTCTTATTGAGATTTTCATATTACCCTCACACAAGGCGCCGAGATAAATGTGTATATTCTCCGTGACGAAACATCCCACATTTCATTCATCCTTTCTCTGCCTCATGATGACTGGGTGTTGTGTGATGTCCTTAGGTTAGTTAGGTTTAAGTAGTTCTAAGTTCTAGGGGACTGATGACCATAGATGTTAAGTCCGATAGTGCTCAGAGCCATTAGAACCATTTTTGAACCATTCATCCCGATCCATTGAAAGGGTACAGTACCGCCCGACATTGAAAATAGGTACAACATACTTCATTATTTTTGTCAGAACAACACATTTTTGGTAAAATAACTCAATTTCAATTAATACAGCGAAGCCGGATACCAGTGTGGGAAAGAATGACAATTTATTTATTTAATTGATCACATGTGCACTCCCACAAAATAAATCCCTACGTCCAGTTTGGTGAGATATGTGAAATGAATGAATGTATGGTCGTCTGCTAACCGCAGATAGTGAATGTGAATATATGATCATCTTTGAGACGATCCTTTGGCCACCTTTGGTGGGACCAAAGAGATGAAATTTACCTGAGCTTTGAGCGCCTGAAATGTGGCTGACCAATACGGTAGCAAGGTGCTCCCCCACTTCGACAGAGGTGCGAGAGGACCTGAAGAACGGCCATGTTTCAGCACTCTGCCGCTGGATCTTGTGTTGTTAAGACCTGTCTTAGATGTGCTCCGTAAAGACAAAAGAGTGGAGACATGGTATGCATGTGGAATATTTAAGAGTAGTTTGAAATAATAATTTCTCTATTTCAGGAACTTTTGTGGGGAGAATTAAATGTCAGGCAGGTAATATTAATGGGATTGTAGTAATCTTCAGAAGTGACCAACGGTCACAATGAAACCACGTGTAGCAATAAGTTGAAATACTTCCGTGTGCTTAAGTTAAGCTGAATTACTAGCGTGTGTACAATAAGTTGAAATATTTAAGAAATAGCGTGTGTACCATAAGTTGAAATATTTAAGAAATGGCGTGTGCAGGACTTGAAATTAGAGACGTGTACTTCCACGTGGTGAGTACTGTGTGAGTCTCAATCTGTGTATGAGACAAAGGATAAAGAGAAGTACTCGTCCATGGTATCAGTTGAGGACTCGCGTGTGTGATGAATATGTTCTTAATATTACTTTGCGGGATATGATTCCGTGTGACGCTAGATTCAAACTCTGAGAGAGAAGCAAGGTGAGTCGGCCGTCTATCCAGCAACGCCACTTGGCTTGCATTGCACAGGAAGACGTGCATATATCTCCAGAGTTCATAGTAGGAAAGTAGAATTACAAAGTGGGGCAGTGTCGTGTGAAACTGGGATAAATACTAATTGAAGTGGGAAAGCTGAAAGTGATAGTGTTGTGACTATTTATTGTATTGTATTCCATGTTGTAGTGTGGTGTATGTCATGTAATTTGGGTATGTGTGGTTTGCATGGGAGAGTAGCAAGGTAGTTTCAAAAGATTAGTGGGTTATGCTTGTTCCTTCGGTACCGCTCGGTCTGGAGGAAAGTTTCGTGATGATGATTGTGAGAGTCGAAGTGTGAGGTATAATAAAAGATCCACCATCCTATCCAGAAAGTGCACTGTAGCGTTAAATAATTACGAGACCATAAGGTAGAGAATCACCAATGTAAAGCCATGCCCACTGGGCGGAATTTCTCATGTGTTACTGTTGTAGGTTATGGAATTTGTGTGTTTAGGTTATAGAATTTATCGGAATAAATAAGATAGAGAAAAGAAAAAGATTGGTGGACTTTTCCTTCGAATTGTATGTTGTCATGATATCCCGAATTTACAATGTGTGCGCCATTCATATTCAGTGCGGTGGCCACGTGTTGATAAAAGCCGTTAAATAAAACACAAAAAGAAAATGTGGTATTGCCAGTGCGTAGTGAACAGTCAGAGTTCTGTAAATTACTGATAGTCAGATGTGCGTTTCCGTTGCGTATTATTCATACAGGAGGATAATTTGTAACTTAACTGAGAGTACGAGAGTTCATATTACTCGATAAATAAGAATGAATCCACTCGCTTGGCAGACCACTCATCTTGCAGGCCTGACTGCTTGATGCCACAGTATGAGCAAGGGATGTGGTTGCCTCTCATAATTTCGACCCTGCCAGGATTCTGCTGTTAGGGTTTGCTGTTAAGATTTTTTTTATGGAATGTATTGTGATAGCGTTAAGAAGTAAAATTTTTTTTGTTTGCAATTTCTTTCTGGATTGGTGAGGATCTTTTATTTTTTTATGTAATCGCTTGCTACATCATCTAAGGTTGGAAGATCGTTGTATAATATTTTTTGCGTAATGTCCGTAGTAACTAGGGTGCAGTCGAAGAGTGTAGTCACCATGGAGAATAGTGATTCTGGCGTGAACGTATCAGTGCGGCAGGAAGTAGCTGTCGACCATGGGTTAATAAGCGAGAACGGCAGACACTCGGAAGGGGCTGAATTGTTTAGCGGACCGCGGCTAGGTGATCCTTTATGCGGCGGGCTTTGTCTACAAACGGGGGCTTTTCCCAACGACGGGGGCGAGCCGGGACTAGGTCAGGTATGCAGTGAAAGTGAAGCTACCCTTAGCGAAGCTACAGTTTCTCAGGCGAACGAGGTGAGCGCACCGAAAGTAGCAAATGACAATGTGCTACTGCAGTTTTTACAGAGGATGGATAGAGATAATAAGGAAAGATTGGAAGCGATGGATAGAGATAATAAGGAAAGATTGGAAGCGATGAATAGAGATAATAAGGAAAGATTGGAGGCAAATAAGGAAAGATTGGAAGCGATGGATAGAGATAATAAGGAGAGAGATAGGGAGACTAAGGAAAGATTGGAAGCAAATAAGGAAAGATTGGAGGCAATGGATAAGGGAAATAAAGAGGCAATGAGGAAGCTACACACATTTATCGATGAGCGTATGTCCGCAGTTAATAATCGGTTAGATGAGGGGGAGAAGAATCTGGATGCGTTGGAGCAAGTATGTGATGCCGTGAAAGAAAAAGCCAATAATTTGGAGGTACGAATAAGTGCAATAGAGAGTGATATTACAGAATGTAGGGACGTGTTGCCAGATGAGCGAATCAAAGAGATAGTGGAGGACTTACTTGCAGATAAACAAGGGGCATTAGACAGCGTGGAAGCTCAAGTCACCCGGCAGGAAGTGGCGCTAAATAGATACAGGGATGAAGTTGCGGAGGTAGAGGTCAGAATGAATACGATTAGCGCAGATGTAGAAAAGATCAGTATAAGAGGCGAAACAGGCTCTGACAGTACGCAACGAGAGGTTTATGCCGACCAGGAGGAGATACAATCACTATTACAGTTTAAAGAGGCACAATTAGAAACAAATAGGAAAAATAGGGAAGAACTACTAGCACAGTTGCAATTAGCGTGCAGAAGCGAAGGTGAAACACCACCAGATAGACTGCAGAGGGAGAGTGAGATAAATTCAAAAAACGAAAATAGGCAGAAAGAGGAAGACGAACTCAGAGAGTTAGAAGAACGGTTGTGTCGGATAAAACAGGTGGCAAACCCAACTGGGTATAGTCCAAAGTCGGAAAACATAAATGTGGAAGAAGAATGTAGGAGGCACTTTGTGTCGGTACAAACGTACACTTGTTTTCCGGATCCTGATAATTACCAACATCCATGCCTGTGGCTGTCTCAATTTCAAGATTCATTACCTTCATCGTGGGGACCGCTCCTCAAAATGAAGTTTGTGTGTAACCATTTGAGGGACGAGGCTAGAGCGAAAATGCAGGAAGTTATTAAAGACTGTAGTAGCTACGAGATATTTTGTGACAAGTTTTTAAATGAATTCTGGTCGAAAAGTAAGCAGGACCAGGTTAAGCAAAGCATATTGATGATGCCAAATTGTAACGAAGGTGGTATAAGAGATCCAGTGTCGTGCTATCAGGAAATGCTGAGACGAAATAGGTATTTGGGTGTGCCATACGAAACTGGGGAGCTCATTAGGATCTGTATAACGAAGTTGCCAGTGAAATTGCGCAGAGATATAGTGATAGCAGGCAGAGGCTTAGACGATTCTGCATCATTTCAGCACTTGTTACAGGAACTTGGTAATGAGAGCAACATTGTGAACGGAGACACGACTCACATTTCAGACAGAGTCGAGGATAGGAACGGCAGAAACCATCAGAATGACAGGAGAGCATGGAATCCTGCCATTTATTTCTTGTTGTAATAGATTGATGGATAGAAGAAACTAATCCAACATATCAGCCCTTAACATCTTGCCTTAAAACACATGCCGCTGGCACTGAAAATTGTCTATGTAGCAGACATACTCTACTGATATGTAGGAGTGCAAATACCATACTTCTGATCACAGAATAAAACACCAGTAATGGAATCTGTTAGGCTGGTCTCTCAGAGCAAAATTTGCAAATTTTTATTTGGAATACTAAAGTAAAAGGACTGTTTCCTCAAAACAAACCAGTTGCTAGAAATGTTATGTAATAATGCCAATAAGTTCAGTTTAATTAGTGCGATTTGACTATTGCAGGTACTTAACACGTAAAGTAAAAAGTCAACATTGTGATCTGTATGGCATGGGGGTACATTTATACTGTTGTTACAGGTAACATCAGCAATGTGATCGAAGTTTTTAGATCTGCTGCCATCTGATCTATAGTATGTCATTGTCGTGGTGACAGTTTTTGGTGTTAGGAAACGGGGCCACTAGCAAAGTTTCTAACACTTGTGCTGTACCTTTCTCCCAGCTTGTATATTCTCTGCACACATTTAATTTTCATGTAAGCACAGATTCCTAACTAGCAAATTATTTACTGTGTATAGTGGACCATTCAGAGTGAGGCGGATTGTCCATGAAAATGCTATACTGATTGAGACGATCAAGGGAAAACAATCTCGTGGGCTTCATCACATTTCTAACATCAAATTATGGAAAAGTTAAGGATAGATCGAAAGTAGGCAATTTATGGTAGATAGTCAGCGTATTTATTTGTGGTGTGTAACGTTGTGCAGGGGCAAATCGAACATAAGAATTTTCAGGCGGGATGTCAGGAAGTATGACGGAATAGACTGGTCGAATGAGTCATGAACAGGAGTCGACAGAGTGGTGTATGTACGTATTTTTTGTCATATGAATAAGGATCAAGCAGAAACGACGTGATGATTAATGAGTGGATAAAGATGGTAGATAGAGAAGCGACGTGATAAATAGTAGTGGATAAAGGTGATATTTAAGGAGAGAAGCGACGTGAAGCAGTGTGATTCATAAAGAGAGATTCGACGTGATGAAACAGTGGTAAATAAAGGTGAGTAGAACTAATAATGTGGAGATGTCTTAGAGGTATGTTACAGAGAGGCCTGTGTATGCTGCAATCGAGATTGATGCGAATGGCGAAGGAAGACCAGGAAATGATGGAGTAATCGACGGACGGAGAGACGAAATACGAATGAAGAGATGAGGACAACTGCACAACGTGAAAGGACATAAAGGGAGTATGAGATCCAGATGGTGAACGTTGTGGAATACTGACGTAAGATGTAATATAAGTGTAAATCAAATTCTTACCATAACATTTGCTATATGAAAAAAATTATTTTTGTTGTTGTTGTTGAAGCCTGGTACCAGTATAACTAATCAAAACAGTACCAAGAATGTGTACAGTTATTTTGCAGGATGAATAATTTGTGTATTTTTTGTTCTTAGATGAAATGTCGCACTTCTAAGTTGATATTTAGCAGGATGAATTATCGGTAAAGTGAATGCAGAGGTAAGCCGATGGAGAGAGGTGCCAGAGTGAAAGGACGAATTCGGAGACTGGAAAGCTATCTCCGAAACAGCTTCATGTGTTATGTGGTTGAGTATAAGGGAGCAAAGGTATGGTATGTTGTCGTGAGTGTGGTGGTGTTAAGGTTAGCTGACTTCTAGACCTATTCTGTTAGTGTATTAATGGGTTGAATGAGAAGGAAAATGTGATGTCTGGTGAGTGAGAGTCGTAGAGTAGTGTGATCAATGCGCACACTCCTGTAAAGGGGACGCTACCGATCCATAACTAAAACATTATAGTGTTTTATTGTTTGATTGGAATGAACCCACATACGTGTCCTAGAAATGTTGTTATATATAATAAAATGTAAAATATATAAAGAGATACTAATTTCAGTCTGTCACAAGCACAAAGGTGCATTGTATGTTGTAGATTTAGAGTCACCAGTTTCTAAAATGTTTATTGTGTTAGGATGTTAAAGTACACTCCTGGAAATGGAAAAAAGAACACATTGACACCGGTGTGTCAGACCCACCATACTTGCTCCGGACACTGCGAGAGGGCTGTACAAGCAATGATCACACGCACGGCACAGCGGACACACCAGGAACCGCGGTGTTGGCCGTCGAATGGCGCTAGCTGCGCAGCATTTGTGCACCGCCGCCGTCAGTGTCAGCCAGTTTGCCGTGGCATACGGAGCTCCATCGCAGTCTTTAACACTGGTAGCATGCCGCGACAGCGTGGACGTGAACCGTATGTGCAGTTGACGGACTTTGAGCGAGGGCGTATAGTGGGCATGCGGGAGGCCGGGTGGACGTACCGCCGAATTGCTCAACACGTGGGGCGTGAGGTCTCCACAGTACATCGATGTTGTCGCCAGTGGTCGGCGGAAGGTGCACGTGCCCGTCGACCTGGGACCGGACCGCAGCGACGCACGGATGCACGCCAAGACCGTAGGATCCTACGCAGTGCCGTAGGGGACCGCATCGCCACTTCCCAGCAAATTAGGGACACTGTTGCTTCTGGGGTATCGGCGAGGACCATTCGCAACCGTCTCCATGAAGCTGGGCTACGGTCCCGCACACCGTTAGGCCGTCTTCCGCTCACGCCCCAACATCGTGCAGCCCGCCTCCAGTGGTGTCGCGACAGGCGTGAATGGAGGGACGAATGGAGACGTGTCGTCTTCAGCGATGAGAGTCGCTTCTGCCTTGGTGCCAATGATGGTCGTATGCGTGTTTGGCGCCGTGCAGGTGAGCGCCACAATCAGGACTGCATACGACCGAGGCACACAGGGCCAACACCCGGCATCATGGTGTGGGGAGCGATCTCCTACACTGGCCGTACACCACTGGTGATCGTCGAGGGGACGCTGAATAGTGCACGGTACATCCAAACCGTCATCGAACCCATCGTTCTACCATTCCTAGACCGGCAAGGGAACTTGCTGTTCCAACAGGACAATGCACGTCCGCATGTATCCCGTGCCACCCAACGTGCTCTAGAAGGTGTAAGTCAACTACCCTGGCCAGCAAGATCTCCGGATCTGTCCCCCATTGAGCATGTTTGGGACTGGATGAAGCGTCGTCTCACGCGGTCTGCACGTCCAGCACGAACGCTGGTCCAACTGAGGCGCCAGGTGGAAATGGCATGGCAAGCCGTTCCACAGGACTACATCCAGCATCTCTACGATCGTCTCCATGGGAGAATAGCAGTCTGCATTGCTGCGAAAGGTGGATATACACTGTACTAGTGCCGACATTGTGCATGCTCTGTTGCCTGTGTCTATGTGCCTGTGGTTCTGTCAGTGTGATCATGTGATGTATCTGACCCCAGGAATGTGTCAATAAAGTTTCCCCTTCCTGGGACAATGAATTCACGGTGTTCTTATTTCAATTTCCAGGAGTGTAGTTTACTATTTAATAACATGTGGTAGGTAATTGTGAGCTGTGTAGATTATTTCTTATTTTTTGTTAGAACACTTTCAAGGGGTATTAATTTCAGTCTGTCACAAGCACAAAGGTGCGTTGTATATTGTAGTTTTAGGATCAACAGTTTCTAATATTTTCACTGTGATAGGATGTTAAAGTAGTCTACTATTTGATATTGTAATTATGAGCTGTATAGATTGTTTCTTATTCCTTTTTTTTAACACTTTCATGTTTTGTATGAGGGACGACAGGTACAATCAGTAGCACAAGTATGGGCTGTATATAGAAAAGGGATAAATGTTGATGTTGTATGTGTAGAAAACTAGGGTGTATAATTTTAGTTTTGTTTTAGAACAAAGATTCTTTTATTACCAAGGTATCTAATAGATCATACATGTAATCAATGAGTATTTAAATAATGTAAGAATATCCTTTTGTCTGTAATGTTGCGAGATGCACGGAAGGGTCTGACGAATTGGGTGTCGTAGTGCCGAGGGGCTACACAGAACGCGCCCGTACCACGTAAGCCAGGGGAGAGGCGACAGAGCCGCGGCACTCCCCACTCCACTTCCAGTCGGGGTACACTCCACGCACCCGCTACAGCAGGTCAACGGCCTGGGGCGGCACGCACGTACCACTGGCCATTCATAAGTTCCGCCACCCTTACGACTGGGGAAAGTATCCCGCGGAGGCAACAGCGGGTGGTTTCTTCTGCTCAACGGCTCGCGCGGTGGCGGCGCGACGGCAGAATGAACGACACGTGGCAGAGTCCGGCAGGCATTTTTTACCAGCAACTATTAACTAGTACTGGACTGTGGAGCCGTGAAACAAGATGACTGCTCATTACGTCTCCATATGGTGGAAAGGGAAGGACTGGTGTTTCCGCGTTGTGAGTGGTGGAATAGATTTTGTCTTTAGCAGACAGGACGATTGTTTTGTTTTGTCTTGACCACTGAACGGTGGGATCCATAAACTTTTGGCAGTGACAAGTTAAGTGTGCTTTGTGAATTGCATGTGGGACGCTTGGTATACTTAAAGAGGACAGTTGTCGTTTGGTGACTAATTATTGTATGAACGCAATAAACTAAAGTGGGACATTGACATTTGCATTTGTAGTAGGAGGCATTTCTTTAATTGGTGTGGGAATAAGTGCTGTTTGTTGGAACTTACGACTTTTAATTACACCATGAACTGAAAGGACAGAACCATGGGTAATAGTAGTTGTAGGGCCATTTCTGGACGACCAGATTCGTGTGGATGGTACTCTGAGAGTGACTATGCCATTTGTGTTTAATGTGAGATACAGTTTACTGTTCAGTGCGTGTTCAAAATGCCGATTTGAGTGACCTAAAGACTTTCGTCTGGGTAACCATGGGAGAGCTTTGACACCGAGACAGTGTTTCTAGGGAACCTGTCAGCAACTTTTTTGACCCCAAAAAAATCACAGAATGAAATGATTCCGTGTGACTCGCAAGATAGGGAATAATGTATTTGTACTTGTAATTGTGTAAATTTTTTCAATATTTTTCATTCCTGAAGGGACAGCAAGTGTAATTGTATTTCATTAACATTTGTGTTTAGAATAGTTAGCGCTTTTTTTGTTTGTTTGTTCTGGGTTACCAGTTCACGTAACATGTTTATTAGAATATTTGGTACAATGATGCTTTAATTATTAGGCAGTGGCGTAATACTAACGTAGCAGCTCTTGTTGCATTGGTCAGTAAGGTTGTCACAGGGGACAAGAGTGTGTTGACTGAAGCCACTTATTTGCATTATCACAGTGGTGATATTTCACATTAAAGTGTAACGAAGGCTAGTCGAAATGCAAGTTCTTGTCGTCTAAATGTGTAACAACAGAGAAATGATCAGTAGAGTAAGATACGAGAGCTATTGGTGGATTCAAGCACTTATTGCTAACTATTTACTGCGTGTATTGATCAAAGTTGATGGACTGACTAGCTCAGCAGCAGGTATTTGTACTGGTGGACAAGGATAAGGTTAAACTCACAGTCGAGTAGTGGTGGCAATTGCTTAAGTGATGATAGTTAATGAGGTATGACATGATGTCTTAGACTGACCATATACGTAACCAGTATGTAACTTGTGGTATATTTCGTTGTTTTTTTTTTCTCAGTTTATTTTCTCTGTAGGTTTGATGTACAGTTTAGAGTAATGGTATGGAGCATGATATTCTACAAGTAACTAGTGTACGCAATTTCTTCTTTTGTTGATTTTGTTTCGTATTTAGACATTGCCGTGTGAAAGATTATTACAACGCAATTTATGAATGTCGGAATACTTGTTCTGTGTTTGGACGGTGAGCTATTTAAAATTTCATGAGTGCAATTAGTATTTTTTTATTTGTCATAGAATTAGTGAAGTTTGGATTACTCATAAAAATAACGAAGATCCCAGTAACTAAGAAAATTTTTATATCAACTTTATTTTTTATTTGTATGATGTAATGTTTTATTTGTCATGTGGATTGTTGTAAACTTGTATGTGTACGTTACTCCGGATTGTGGAGAGCACAATAATGCAACAACTGTGTCAATAATTTGGTAAAGTAACAGTATTTGGTCGTCTATTTGAGGTCACCAGGGGCTAAGGTCTCCTCCTGGTTATTTTGATGACTTGCTACGTTTGTTCTAATACAGCTTTCTTAAAAAAAAAAAAGTTCAGAACTACCCTCGCATTGCAAGGATAGTACCGTGCCATTTTTTTCTGCATGGGTAGCCGGTGGTGAAAGGGTACAGTACCACCCGACATTGAAAATAGGTACAACATACTTCATTATTTTTGTCAGAACAACACATTTTTTTGTAAAATAACTCAATTTCAATTAATACAGCGCAGCCGGATACCAGTGTGGGAAAGAATGACAATTTATTTATTTAATTGATCACATGTGCACTCCCACAAAATAAATCCCTACATCCAGTTTGGTGAGATCTGTGAAATGAATGAGTGTATGGTCGTCTGCTAACTGCAGATAGTGAATGTGAATATATGATCATCTTTGAGACGATCCTTTGGCCACCTTTGGTGGGACCAAAGAGATGAAATTTACCTGAGCTTTGAGCGCCTGAAATGTGGCTGGCCAATACGGTAGCAAGGTGCTCCCCCACTTCGACAGAGGTGCGAGAGGACCTGAAGAACGGCCATGTTTCAGCACTCTGCCGCTGGATCTTGTGCTGTTAAGACCTGTCTTAGATGTGCTCCGTAAAGACAAAAAAGTGGAGACATGGTATGCATGTGGATTATTTAAGAGTAGTTTGAAATAATAATTTCTCTATTTCAGGAACTTTTGTGGGGAGAATTAAATGTCAGGCAGGTAATATTAATGGGATTGTAGTAATCTTCGGAAGTGACCAACGGTCACAATGAAACCACGTGTAGCAATAAGTTGAAATACTTCCGTGTGCTTAAGTTAAGCTGAATTACTAGCGTGTGTACAATAAGTTGAAATATTTAAGAAATAGCGTGTGTACCATAAGTTGAAATATTTAAGAAATGGCGTGTGCAGGACTTGAAATTAGAGACGTGTACTTCCACGTGGTGAGTACTGTGTGAGTCTCAATCTGTGTATGAGACAAAGGATAAAGAGAAGTACTCGTCCATGGTATCAGTTGAGGACTCGCGTGTGTGATGAATATGTTCTTAATATTACTTTGCAGGATATGATTCCGTGTGACGCTAGATTCAAACTCTGAGAGAGAAGCAAGGTGAGTCGGCCGTCTATCCAGCAACGCCACTTGGCTTGCATTGCACAGGAAGACGTGCATATATCTCCAGAGTTCATAGTAGGAAAGTAGAATTACAAAGTGGGGCAGTGTCGTGTGAAACTGGGATAAATACTAATTGAAGTGGGAAAGCTGAAAGTGATAGTGTTGTGACTATTTATTGTATTGTATTCCATGTTGTAGTGTGGTGTATGTCATGTAATTTGGGTATGTGTGGTTTGCATGGGAGAGTAGCAAGGTAGTTTCAAAAGATTAGTGGGTTATGCTTGTTCCTTCGGTACCGCTCGGTCTGGAGGAAAGTTTCGTGATGATGATTGTGAGAGTCGAAGTGTGAGGTATAATAAAAGATCCACCATCCTATCCAGAAAGTGCACTGTAGCGTTAAATAATTACGAGACCATAAGGTAGAGAATCACCAATGTAAAGCCATGCCCACTGGGCGGAATTTCTCATGTGTTACTGTTGTAGGTTATGGAATTTGTGTGTTTAGGTTATAGAATTTATCGGAATAAATAAGATAGAGAAAAGAAAAAGATTGGTGGGCTTTTCCTTCGAATTGTATGTTGTCATGATATCCCGAATTTACAATGTGTGCGCCATTCATATTCAGTGCGGTGGCCACGTGTTGATAAAAGCCGTTAAATAAAACACAAAAAGAAAATGTGGTATTGCCAGTGCGTAGTGAACAGTCAGAGTTCTGTAAATTACTGATAGTCAGATGTGCGTTTCCGTTGCGTATTATTCATACAGGAGGATAATTTGTAACTTAACTGAGAGTACGAGAGTTCATATTACTCGATAAATAAGAATGAATCCACTCGCTTGGCAGACCACTCATCTTGCAGGCCTGACTGCTTGATGCCACAGTATGAGCAAGGCATGTGGGTGCCTCTCACCATTAGTTACGTGCATCGGCGGCAATGTGTGATTGGAAATCTGTTGTGGGGTGACTAATAACAATAACAATGCTAGTAATTACAAATCAATAATGAAGGATGTTTACTGCATGACAGACGGTTAACAAAATAACCAAGAATGGCTGAGTGTTTAATTGGCGCACTGAGTAGGTGTTCTTACCACTTTGTTACTGAATTCTGTTCTAGTTGTTTGCAGAGAGAAAACAAAGAACCCCGTATGCATACATATCGCTAGTACAACGAGATATTACCTATCAACTATCCTTGCTTTACATCACGAGACGAACATGGCGTCACTGAGCTGATATTTGAAATACATTTCTGTTTTCTCTCTCTGTCTCTCTCTCTCTCTTTTTATTTTAATTTCTTCAGGAAAGAATCGAGAAGCTCGATAATAAGCAAGTAGGCATATAACCTGTTTACGGTTATTTTCATCGGGATACATAATACAAAAATACAACTTTTAAGTGTGTTATTGCGTAATTCCAGTTATTGACAGTCTATTCGTGAGCTTGCTCGCATTCAGTGGGGTGAAACCTATCACAGAAGCAAGCAAAACACAAATGTTTCTTGCACCATGCGCAACACATAAACGAAATCTCGCTGCACTGACGCGTTGTCCGATACATTGCACGGAAAACATATCTGATTCATGTTGCTAAATACAGCTCCATCCGATATCAATTTGGAAGCGAATCAAGTGTATAAAAGTATATCTTGAAACACGCAGAAAGGCCCATAGAGGTATTCGACTGAAACATAGCCATGACCAAAATTGTAACTAGGGTCGACAGCATCGTCGCCTACCACCTTGACAACTCGAACGGTGACAGAGCTCGGCCGGTTACTTACGTTTACTGATATCAAAGCTACAGCATGAAAACACAAAAATGTTAATAACCCGAAGATCATTAGTTTTGGAACCCATAGAAAGTAAAGCAGTCATCAGCCGCAAGAGTGGTTTGAACACCACAGTGCTTTAATAGGCACGGACTTGTTGGAGCTGGTATGCTGTTGCTTTCATCCGACCTTTGAGTTGACTTGCCTAGCCTTTTAATAGGGGAACCTACAGTTTTACGTGGCTTTCGGACCACAGTGCAACTCGGCATTTTTCACATTAACGAACACTTCCCAAGGGAAATATGTGTAAAACGGCACATAAAAATCGTGGGATTGGTGAGGGATCGAACCTGAGACCTTCGTATCCATAGTCTTGCTCTTTATCACCTTGCCACCATGCAGCCAACACTGTGGTTTCTGCTGGCCATAAAAATTAAGGATCTCTCGTTTGTGCCTGCGTTGGCTCTTGCGTGTCTCTTAGGAGACCTTACCTTTGGCGCTGTTGGATAATAATTATTAATTTTAGTGCATTTTCATTCGTTGTCAACACTAACAATATCCGACGTTTTAGACTCCCAGTCAGACACAGAACTATTTGCGAGATCACTGTAAGTTCAAGGATGTTATTCCGAGCTGCTGGTGGAGAAAAATTCGGTAAGTGTCGTCTCCTTGTGTGTAGTCAACAACGGTATGTTTGGGGTTCGATTCTCAGTGAGCACTGAACACTTCCTCATATTATTTCTAGTTCAAACATGCTCACATGTCGCTGCTGGTGTAACAAACACATACTTAACGTTCCTTTTTTCTAGAATATAACAGCGATACGTGCCGGGTTGGAGTCCTGGGAAGGAAAAATTAATGTTTCGTCTCTTCATTTCATTTAATACATCTAGCTACTGCCGAGAAAATCCGATATGTCAAAGTTGATTGTGCTTCGATAACAATCCGATTAGGTTCTGGGTTCGAATCCCTGTCCAACACAAAGCTTTACCTCACAGCATTTCAAGTAAGTTACTTGTGAATAAGCAGTATTTAACGTTTCTCGTAGTTCGTTAACAGGGGAATAGATGCTGGGCAGGAATTCGCGACCGTTAAAAATGTTTACGTTATGTAATTTAAAGTTGATATTTGTTAACTGATACTGTCTAAAATCGAGGTATATCACCCTCTTTATGCCAAGTCAGGAATGACTGTTAATTCCCGTCAGTCACGAAATCTTAGTTTGCTTGACCTGGGTTTGAATCCATATGCAGAACGAGTCGGTTCGTCGTGTCATTTGAAGTTCATACATACTCTCAACTAGCTGCTCGTGAATAAGGTAAATTTTTAATTACATTTTGTGTTAAATAACAAGTATGGTATGTTACTTTGAAGAGGAAATCATGAATACGACGAACGTACTACGTGCATTACTTATCTGACGTAATAACGAGAGTGCTAACATTGCAGGTATGTCAGTTATTGCAATAAATGCGAGCTTTTAAGCCTTAAGGACAGTCTTATCTGTGATGAGGTGTTCCCTGACATTTTTAGTATCGTGGTATTACTTTACATCCTGAGTTATTGCGATACAGAGCAGTGTTTTCTAGTGGTGACTTGTTGGAATCATTTTCAATAGTCAAACGATTGTATCAAGGAGCGATTAGAGGACCTGCTAGACAGCTGCGTTATGTGGGTTGCATGGGAATCAGGCGAAATGCAATCCAGGTCGTTCGGATACTTTTGAGCATGACTGTACTTCGTTAACAATCCGATTAGGTGCTGGGTTCGCATCCCCGTCACAAGCTTTATATGATGGCATTTCAATTTTAAACATGATCATACGTTGTTCCTTGTGAATGACACCATATTAAACGTCGTTGGGGGTTGTTCCCAGGACGGTAACCGTTATGACAGGATTCCCGTTCAGTACAAACATTTTCGTCATTTATTTTCAGGATCTGAATTGATAACTGACACTGGTGCAAACGTCTATACTTCACGTCTCTTTGTGCCTAGTGATCCGGTCTCAATAAGGCACAAACAAAGCTTAGCTTCGTTAGCAATGGCTATAGGTGCTGGGTTTGAATCCAGGTCCAGAACGACGACGTTGGTCATGTCATTTAAAGTTCAAATTTGTGTACATGTAGATGTTGATGTGTTACGAGAACAATGATATTACTGGTGAATCGCTGTTAATGTTGAGATTCCCTTAGAGTGCTTGTTGCCGTTAATCGCGTTTTTCTACTGGTTCGTCCAATATCCAGTTTCCAGAGCCTCTCGCCATTGAGCGACCTTCAGCACGTGGATGGAAAACCTTTTAGAGAGTGAAAAACTTTTCTCCAATTGCCGTACAGCTTTGTAACTCCATATATTGTCTCAAGTATTTAATTTTGGCTAAGGATTACTGTACGATATATGTAAAATAATCCGTTTTCTTAGAACTTTTGGAATGTCACTTGTTGTAATTAAGGTTAGTTTATGAGTGTTATGGGGTGTCTCATCGCTAAGAACGTGTTTTCTAAATTGTTTTGTATGACGATATTAGTTGATGCTTAGACTGACTGCCATAAAGACCTTTGGTCGCTTAGTAGTCTCTTGCGGTACCCATTGTATGTAGTCAAAAGACTGTATCCCACGGGGTTTTGGTGTTTAGAGGACCTGCAACACAGCTACGTTATGTTGGTTGTATTCAGCAGTGACCCACTTTTTTTGCTGTCAAGTGTACATGGACACGAAAATCCAAACTCTTGAACATAAATTTCGAAGCGTACACAAGAAAGTAGAGTAGTGGCAGCCATGGGCAGGTGGCAGCACTGCGGGTTTGTGACTGTTAGTGTGTAAACAGCCCGCCATTTAAATAATCATGGATCAATGGAATGGACAGCAGTGTGCTTTAGCCATAAAAATGGTTTATAAAAACAATGATAGTTTGGTAGCAGTGCAGAGGGAGTTTCGAAGTACATTATTTATAATTTCTCGAAACGCGCGATAAATGTTGGATTAATAACTTCGAAAAGACTGGATCTGCCCTCAAGAAGAAACCAGCAGCACGACCAAGAAGTGTGTATTCTCCAGCGAACATTGATATTGTATGCAAGTGTCTTTCAGAACCCACGGAGTTCAGTTTGTAAGCAAGCATCAGTGGTTGGAATGTCCCAGGAGAGTGTTCGCAGAATTCTTCATATGGATTTAAAATTTAATGCGTACAAAATACGGATGGTGCAACAATTGAAGGACAACGATTAGCAGTTACGATTAGGATTCTGTCATCAAATGACAACAAAAAAAACAATGACGATCAATTTCTAAACAAGTTGCGGATGCCAGGCGAGGCGCGTTTTCATCTCACAGGTTTTGTGAATAAACTTAACTACCGTTACTGGGCAAACACAAAACTTAATGACGTTGTTGAGCGCTCTTTACACGCTAGTAAATTGACAGTACGGTGTGGTATTTCATCACAAGGGATTATCGGACTGTACTTTTTCGCAAATGAACAGGGAAACACAATAACTGTCAATGCTGATAGTTACGTGTAGATGTTACGAACTTTAGTTACACCTGCACTGAACAACTTTCCAAAGATTCAAGAAGCCTGGTTTCAACAGGATGGAGCGACATCACACACTGCTACATCTACATCTACATCCATACTCCGCAAGCCACCTGACGGTGTGTGGCGGAGGGTACCCTGGGTACCTCTATCGGTTCTCCCTTCAATTCCAGTCTCCTATTGTTCGTGGAAAGAAGGATTGTCGGTATGCTTCTGTGTGGGCTCTAATCTCTCTGATTTTATCCTCATGGTCTCTTCGCGAGATATACGTAGGAGGGAGCAATATACTGCTTGACTCTTCGGTGAAGGTATGTTCTCGAAAATTTAACAAAAGCCCGTATCGAGCTACTGAGCGTCTCTCCTGCAGAGTCTTCCACTGGGGTTTATCTATCATCTCCGTAACGCTTTCGCGATTACTAAATGATCCTGTAACGAAGCGCGCTGCTCTCCGTTGGATCTTCTCTATCTCTTCTATCAACCCTATCTGGTACGGATCCCACACTGCTGAGCAGTATTCAAGCAGTGGGCGAACAAGCGTACTGTAACCTACTTCCTTTGTTTTCGGATTGCATTTCCTTAGGATTCTTCCAATGAATCTCAGTCTGGCATCTACTTTACCGACGATCAACTTTATATGATCATTCCATTTCAAATCACTCCTAATGCGTACTCCCAGATAATTCATGGAATTAACTGCTTCCAGTTACTGACCTGCTATTTTGTAGGTAAATGATAAGGGTCTATCTTTCTATGTATTCGCAGCACATTACACTTGTCTACATCGAGATTCAATTGCCATTCCCTGCACCATGCGTCAGTTCGTTGGAGATCCTCCTGCATTTCAGTACAATTTTCCATTGTTACAACCTCTCGATACACCACAGCATCATCTGCAAAAAGTCTCAGTGAACTTCCGATGTCATCCACGAGGTCATTTATGTATATTGTGAATAGAAACGGTCCTATGACACTCCCCTGCGACACACCTGAAATCACTCTTAGTTCGGAAGACTTCTCTCCATTGAGAATGACATGCTGCGATCTGTTATCTAGGAACTCTTCAATCCAATCACACAATTGGTCTGATAGTCCATATGCTCTTACTTTGTTCATTAAACGACTGTGGGGAACTGTATCGAACGCCTTGCGGAAGTCAAGAAACACGGCATCTACCTGTGACCCCGTGTCTATGGCACTCTGAGTCTCGTGGACGAATGGCGCGAGCTGGGTTTCACACGACCGTCTTTTTCGAAACCCATGCTGATTCCTACAGAGTAGATTTCTAGTCTCCAGAAAAGTCATTATACTCGAACATAATACGTGTTCCAAAATTCTACAACTGATCGACGTTAGAGATATAGGTCTATAGTTCTGCACATCTGTTCGACGTCCCTTCTTGAAAACGGGGATGACCTGTGCCCTTTTCCAATCCTTTGGAACGCTACGCTCTTATGGAGACCTACGGTACACCGCTGAAAGAAGGGGGGCAAGTTCCTTCGCGCACTCTGTGTAAAATCGAACTGGCATCCCATCAGGTCTAGCGGCCTTTCCTCTTTTGAGCGATTTTAATTGTTTCTCTATCCCTCTGTCGTCTATTTCGATATCTACCATTTCGTCATCTGTGCGACAATCTAGAGAAGGAACTACAGTGCAGTCTTCCTCTGTGAAACAGCTTTGGAAAAAGACATTTAGTATTTCGGCCTTTAGACTCTCATCCTCTGTTTCAGTACCATTTTGGTCACAGAGTGCCTGGACATTCTGTTTTGATCCACCTACCGCTTTGACATAAGACCAAAATTTCTTAGGATTTTCTGCCAAGTCAGTACATAGAACTTTACTTTCGAATTCATTGAACGCCTCTCGCATAGCCCTCCTCACACTACATTTCGCTTCGCGTAATTTTTGTTTCTCTGCAAGGCTTTGGCTATGTTTATGTTTGCTGTGAAGTTCTCTTTACTTCCGCAGCAGTTTTCTAACGCGGTTGTTGTACCACGGTGGCTCTTTTCCATCTCTTTCGATCTTGCTTGGCACATACTCATCTAACGCATATTGTACGATGGTTTTGAACTTCGTCCACTGATCCTCAACACTATCTGTACTTGAGACAAAACTTTTCTGTTGATCCGTCAGGTACTCTGTAATCTGCTTTTTGCCACTTTTGCTAAACAGAAAAATCTTCCTACCTTTTTTAATATTTCTATTTACGGCTGAAATCATCGATGCAGTAACCGCTTTATGATCGCTGATTCCCTGTTCTGCGTTAACTGTTTCAAATATTTCGGGTCTGTTTGTCACCAGAAGGTCTAATATGTTATCGCCACGAGTCGGTTCTCTGTTTAACTGCTCAAGGTAGTTTTCAGATAAAGCACTTAAAAAAATTTCACTGGATTCTTTGTCCCTGCCACCCGTTATGAACGTTTGAGTCTCCCAGTCTATATCCGGCAAATCAAAATCTTCACCCAGAACTATAACATGGTGGGGAAATCTACTCGAAATATTTTCCAAATTATCCTTCAGGTGCTCAGCCACAACAGCTGCTGAGCCAGGGGGCCTATAGAGACATACAATTACCATGTCTGAGCCTGCTTTAACGGTGACCTTCACCCAAATTATTTCGCATTTCGGATCTCCGTCAATTTCCTTCGATACTATTGCACTTCTTATCGCTATAAACACGCCTCCCCCTTCACTGTCCAGCCTGTCTCTGCGGTATACATTCCAATCTGAGTTTAGGATTTCATTACTGTTTACGTCTGGTTTCAGCCAACTTTCTGTCCCTAGTACTATATGGGCGTTGTGACTGTTTATTAACGAGAGCAGTTCTGGTACCTTTCTATAGACGCTCTGCAGTTTACTATTAGCACATTAATATTGTTATTCCCTGTTGCATTTTGCCTACTCCTACCTTGCCGCGTCTCAGGAGGCGTCTTGTCGGGCCTAGGGCGGGAATTCTCTAACCTAAAAAACCCCCATGTGCACTCCACACGTACAACGCTACCCTTGTAGCCGCTTCCGGCGTGTAGTGCACGCTTGACCTATTCAGGGGGACCCTACATTTCTCCACCCGATAGCGGAGGTCGAGAAATTTGCACCCCAGATCTCCGCAGAATCGTCTGAGCCTCTGGTTTAAGCCTTCCACTCGGCTCCAAACCAGAGGACCGCGATCGGTTCTGGGAACGATACTACAGATAGTTAGCTCTGATTCCACCCCGCGAGCGAGGCTTTCCGCCTTCACCCATTTCGCCAACCGCCTGTACGAACTGAGGATGACCTCTGAACCCAGACGGCAGGAGTCATTGGCGCCGACATGAGCAACAATTTGCAGTCGGGTGCACCCAGTGCTCTCTATCGCCGCAGTCAATGGCATATGTGCGAGAATTGTTTGGCAACCGTGTTATCTCACGATTCGGTAACATTCCCTGGCCGCCCTTGATCGCCAGATTTATCCGTTTGTGGGTTTTTCTTGTGGAGCTACTTCAAGAGCTAAGTCTACACGACTCTATCAAGAACCCTGGATGAGTTAAAACATAGAATGTGGGATGCAATTCACAGTATCCCAGCTGAGATATTGTAATGGTCAATGAGGAATCTCAACAGCAGATTTCACAAATGTAGGAGGAAGCCATCTAAAGGACGTAATTTAAAAAAAAAATGATAAATGGCATCAATGTTTCGTAAAAGGGGAAGTTGTAAAGTTTCAATTACTATGAAACCAATTTCTTTCCTTCATCACTTCTAGTTTTATTGGATTGTGGAAATGTTCCCGTTTTTCTGTGTCACCCTGTTCATGAAATAGTCATTGTTTACTCCAGACGACATGTAACTTTAAGTATTTAGGAAGTGTTTAATATCCATAAATGTTGTTGTTATTTGTCGTGTAGAAACTGTGGGAGTAATCCTGACTGATGACTTTAGCAGTTCGGTTCCTGAGGAATTCACTCTCGTTTGAACTTTTTTTGAGTAATGCTGTTTGTAACGATCATGTACATATACATATTGTAAAGAGCAAAATGGGTGTTGGGAGTTACTGAGGCAGTGTAGGTCGGCCCCTTACTTGTTCAGTAGCATCAATCCTAAATCATTACAACACCACTTACCGAACTGCTACTGCACATACTTTCAATCGTTGATTCATATCAGTTATATATATATATATATATATATATATATATATATATATATATATATATATATATATATATATATATATAACCATCGAGACAACTGAAAAACCTAAGGCTTTTTGGCACAGGATTTGCAGTACATAGGTCCATCACGGACAGCATAATCGACTTTTCGTCACCAAACGAAAGAATCAGCACCATCACAGTGAAATCAGCCAATAAATCCTACACAATAATCAACGCACATGCACCGACTAATGACTACAACAGGAAAAACCCGGACGAAATTGATGACTTCTGGACGACAATGGAAGAAACTATCAGAAAAATTCCTGCACATAGAGTCAAAATAATACTGGGAGACTTCAACGCCAAACTAGGAAAAGAAAAGATATACAGACATATCACAGGAAAACATACTCCACACAAGGACACCAACAAAAACGGAAAACATCTGATAGACTTTTGCAAAAGCCACGACCTTGCCATTATGTCAACAAAATTCAAGAAACCAACACGAAAACTTACCACATGGAAATTCCCCAGCGGAAAGCAAGAACTACAAATCGACCACGTAATAGTGCAGAAAGACTCACAAAAAGAAATTTTGAACATAGACACCCGTAAAGGCTACTTCGACTCAGACCACCACCTACTACAGATCAGGATTCGTCTTTTGCCCAAGAAAAAGCTCCAGAAGAACAAAATTGTTAGACCAGATCCAGAATACGTTACTTTAAACCAGACATAAATATTACACAAAATTAAAATGGAGAAAACGACAGACTGGACACAACTTTCACGAAGAATCCGAGAGGCCATGAAACTAGCACAAGCACCACGAACACGGAAACACCGTTGGTGGAACCACACATGTGACCAAGCAATGGACCAACGAATCAGCGCATGGAAAAAATTTAGTTGCCATAAATCCCAAGAGAATTGGATGAACTTCTTGAAAACACAGAAGCAATCAAGCAAAATCATTCGCAGTGAAAAACGACAGTATGACAAACGGCGACTGACAGAGATCGAATCGGACTTCATGAAGAACAATACAAGAAACTTCTACAGAACGTTCCGAGAAAATATGACTGGATATCAACCACCCAACTTGTGCTTCAGAAGACCGGATGGAACCCTAGAAACCAATACCAAAAACAATTGTGACATTCTGGCAAAGTACTTTGAAAAACTGCTCAACACGGACCCCCCCCCCCCCCCCCCATGGAAGAAATGATGACAGAAACGAGCACATACAATCCAGATAGTGAACCTCCAACTCTAGAAGAAGTTAAAGAAATAATAGAGTCACTCAAGAATCGTAGAGCACCAGGAGAAGATGACATCATCGCGGAAATCTGGAAGTTACAAGACCCAGAACTCACCAAAGACATCCACAGGATCTTGGAAGACATCTGGAAGACCATGAAAATTCCTGACGACTGGAAAACTGCCCTGATACACCCACTACACAAAAAAGGTGACAAGACTAACCCGAACAACTACAGAGGAATATCCCTACTACCGGTCACATACAAGATCCTCTCTAAAGCTTTACTGAACAGACTAGAATGCCAAACCGACCACTTGATTGGGGAATACCAAGCAGGCTTCCGTAAAGGGCGGTCTTGTGCAGAACAAATTTGGAACCTGAAAATGATTTTACAACACAAACAGAACCTGATCATTACCTTTGTTGACTTCAAAAAGGCGTACGACTCTATCGACCGGAAAACTCTCTTCAAAATTCTAGCAGAATACAAAGTAGACAACAAAACACGGGCTATCATAGAGCAAACTTTAACCAACACGACCTCCAAAGTAAAGTTCTGTGGGGAACTATCAGAGCCCTTTGAAATTCGCACAGGTGTCCGACAAGGCGATGGCCTCTCACCTCTCCTTTTCAATCTGGTGTTAGATAAGGTCATAAAAGAATGGGAAACATCACAACAGGGGATAACCTTAGGGAACCTAAAGATTAAATGCCTGGCTTTTGCAGACGATTTGGCGATTGTCACGAAAGGTATAAAGGAAACAAAAGACGCTATTGAAAAACTGCACGAAATCGCTTCCAAAACTGGACTACAGATCTCTTACGAAAAGACACAGTTTATGAGCACAAAGAAACTCTCATCTCTGAACACAAAGTATGGCACGATTTACAAAACGGCAAACTTCAAATACCTCGGTGAAACACTACAAATGAGTGGACATAACAGAGACTCAAACGAAGAAAGAAAGACTAAACTGGAAAAGGCATACAAAGTGGTGTGGAATCATTACAACAAGAAGTCTATTTCACAAAAAGCCAAATTACGCCATTACGACACGGTGGTGCTCCCCGAGGCACTATATGCAGCAGAGACCACACTAATCCTAGGGCATACACGTATCAGACAATTAGAAAAAGTAGAACGGAAAATACTTAGGAAAATATTTGGCGCAACTAACAACAATGGAATATGGATCAAGAAACCTACAGAGGAACTGTACAAACATACGGAGACAATCACAGAAAAGATTAGAAAACGCAGACTACAATTCTATGGACACCTATACAGAATGCCATCACACAGGCTGACCAAACAGATCTTTGACTGGGTAACCACTAGAAACAACAAATGGGTGGCAGAGGTAGAAAACGACCTGAACCAGCTCAACATAACAGCAGACACAATAAACGACAGAATAAAGTTCAGAAACATCATTAAGAAAAGTAAACTACATGAGATACAATGCGACAAACGAACAGGCATAAAATGGACCGAAGAACGCAAGCAAGATCACAGCCAGAAGATGAAAGAAATATGGGCAACCAAAAAGGCAATCAAGATGAAGCCGAAGACCCAAAGCCGACAAGAAGCATGGACAGAGGACCGGAAACAGAAACACAGCGAGCGAATGAGGGAAGTTTGGGCAGCAAGGAAGGCAGCAAAAGGAACTGGCCATGTAGTTTAGTCCAAATGCGCTCTTTAAGGGCAAAACACCAATAATAATATATATATATATATATATATATATATATATATATATATATATATATATATATATATATATATATATGTGTGTGTGTGTGTGTGTGTGTGTGTGTGTGTGTACTTGAAACTAACTTATATTAAATGTGTAATAAGTCAGTGGCCACTGATTCACTCTTCTTTTACACCAGTATGCAGCCGTTTTATTCGCCTTCTCTGCCCAGTACATCAGCTTCCTTTACCTTTACCCTGTACAGAGAAGTATCTACAAAATTCTCTAAACTGTGAGATATTTATGCTCTTCTTAGCTGTTACCGTTCATAAACTTAATTGTATCTTACAGGTCCCCTGCAGTTCACTTGCTGTATATAATAAGTTAACAATATTATTTTACATAGATATTACTCATAGTCTCTTGAACATTTCCTTAGCTCATGATTGCATATATACAGGGTGAAGCGCAATTCGCGCACTCGGGCTTCGCAGCACGACTCTTCACATGCCAGTGATAAATATCTGTCACAAAATTTCATCCGGTGAGTACATCCGGCAAAAGAAGGACGTTAAAGAGTGGCAGTCAGGCAACACTGTAACCACATGTATGGTAAATAACACCGTCAGTAACTTTTAGTTGTGCTGTGTAGTTGGTGTAGTGGCGAGAGTAGTAGCATGCAGGAGGTCGATGGTTCGATCCTGCCTTGAGGTAAATGTTTTTTATATGGTAAATGTAGTCCAGATGATACGGTATCTGGCACCTTAATTGTCAACAGCGATTGCACTGCGTCCTCTAGAAAACATTTTCACTTACATACTACAGTTGTATAAATGGAAGATTGGTCATCTTTGAAAGAAACCCTTTCCACATCGTGGGTGTGAATTTATTAGCACCACTTCATCTACTAGATGCGAAACCTGTTTTCTTTGTACCCTCCTTCAGTGGTCCCATAGATTAGTACCAACAATAATTCTTGCCTTGTTCAGGTCCACTTTTCTTACGGCCTTACATTGCCAGTAGGGCTAGCTACTTGCTTTGCGGATAATGCCAAGACTCGGTTACTATTTGTATGTGTTATCAATATGGTCCCACTAATTATGCCTTTCAACAACGAGTCTGGTAACCACATGCCGTTTAGTACATATTATTGTTGTGGTCTTCAGTCTAGAGACTGGTTTGATGCAGCTCTCCATGCTACTCTACCCTGTGCAAGCTTCTTCATCTCCCAGTACCGACTGCAACCTACTCCCTTCTGAATCTGCTTAGTGTATTCATCTCTTGGTCTCCCTCTATGATATTTACCCTCCACGCTGCCGTCCAGTACCAAATTGGTGATCCCTTGATGCCTCAGAATATGCCCTACCAGCCGATCCCTTCTTCTAGTCAAGTTGTGCCACAAACTTCTCTTCTCCCCGATCCTATTCAACACTTCCTCATTAGTTATGTGATCTACCCATCTAATCTTCAGCATTCTTCTGTAGCACCACATCTCGAAAGATTCTACTCTCTTCTTGTTCAAAATATTTAGCGTCCATGTTTCACTTCCATACATGGCTACACTCCATACAAATACTTTCAGAAACGACTTCCTGACACTTAAATCTATACTCGATGTTAACAAATTTCTCTTCTTCAGAAATGCTTTCCTTGCCATTGCCAGTCTAAATTTTTGTAACAGTTGTGTTACTAAACGTGACACTTCTGTCACTAAATGTAGCTGGGTTTTCTCTTTTGATGCAAGTCAATTGTCAGGATGAGCATTCTAAAGCATTCTGTCAGGGTGAAAATATTAAATAAATTAACTTTTCTTTCTTAACAACATGTGGGCAGGGTGGGTTCTTCCTTGGCTCGGGTATGAGGTCGAATGAAACATCATTTTTACATAAGATAACTTTTATTGAAGATTTGTACAACTGTATCTTACGGAACGTTCTGGTTCGGAGAGCGGCAGCTGTGTCGTTTGTGAAGTCTTCTGCTGCGGCAGCGGCGGCGGCGGCGGCGTCTGATTACGCGTAGCGGTGTGTATCTCGTGTCGCCGTCTCGCCCAGTTGACTGGAGACGCGCAGCGCGAGGTGGCCCGTTTAATTATTGCGAGCGAAATCGTGCATCGGATGATACCTTGGGTGTCGCGTCCCAGTGTTTCTCTTCTCTAAGCGGCCGCGTGTGTCAGTGTTCTGCGTCGGCCAGCGGAGCGGCGCGGCGGGGGAAGGCCAGTGTGGCGGACTCGAACCACCGACTCCCGCTTGCCAGTCTTCGGCTGTCAGGTCTTCATCCCAGCTCACAGGTGACTACTGAGGTGAGGCCGTCTCCTTCCCGTCCTCACGAGTCACCCGGGTACGTAAAAATCAGACTTCAAATACCTTTTAACTTCTGTCTTCTGGCGCCGCGGCTGCTGCTTGCTATTCCATTACAGCGGCGGTCTTGGTTCGTCTGTGCATGATGCAGACTCTTCTTACATGACGGTCTTCAGCACCGAAACTGACTGAAAACTACTGCTACTCTTCTTTTCTTCCTTCGTCTCTCGTCTTCGTCTCCGTCTCCGTCTCCGTCTCCGTCTGTCTGGCCCACTGCGTCTCGCGTATTTATTCACTTCAATTTACTGGAGGTGAATGACTTTACGGTCATTGCCTCTTCTGTCACGTTGAGAAGCTCCTCGAAGAATCTTCTTAACGTCGGTCATTGGCTCTTGGGATGTAGGCGAGGGCCTTCGCTCACATCCGACAACTGAGAAACACGTGAGCCGGTCGGGCGATGCCCTGACGGCTGAATTGACAGCGCCCGCTTATGTGGAACTTGCTGACTTCACGGTCATTGTCTCTTCTGCTCTGCTGTTGTGCCCGCTGTGTGCCAGTATGTAACTCTCTAAACTAAACCAAGTTTTTCATTTATATTCTAATTTCTACTTCACTTTGATTTCACTAATTTATTTACTTAAGTATGACTCAACATTCCTCCACCCTTCGGAGAAATTCGCCCTTGAATTTACCACTCAACATTCCTCCACTCTTCACACGGCAAAAGCACAAGCAATGAAAACTCTCGACTTAGAAGATTACACACGCTTCACATTAAGTATGTTGAAAATACTTTATCACTTTACAAAAGCACTGTACGGTCATGAACCACATAGTGTACACATAAATCGTTGATGACAATGAATAAACAAAAATAGATTATTCACTTAGAAAGTTACATAGCAACACCTGTTTAATCAACCCTATATGAATGCAAGAATATCTATTCTACAGTATTGTGTATTTTAACAAGAGACTGTTTAGTAAAGAGTGAAGTACAATAAACAAAATTAATACACTAATGCTCAAAAGTAACTACTGAAGTACACCAGTTAAGAGTGTGGTATCCAGTTAACAGGGATTTGATGAAGTGGTATATTATTATTTGGCTTATTTTTTCGTCTTAAATAAAAGAAAAACTGTACAAAGCAGAAACACCAACACAAAGGTTCCAGATATACCCGTTCCTAGCATTATAATTTTAGTTTTGTGTTCACCTTTTAATTTTAAGACATGTTTCATTATAAAATTGGCATCAATTTTGCCTTGCTGCGAGTTTATGAACATATCTAGTGACTTCAAAAGGGAACTGTCAAGGGAGTCATTGAGGTAGGACAGGTTTTGTGTAGGAAATGCTTGCATGGCGTTTCTGAAAAAAGCAAACAACATGGTTATGGACCTACGAACCAAGTAAAAACAAAAATAAAGAAAAGAAGAAATACATTGTTAACTACAAGATCTACATCAATCTACGTTCAACCTTTTTTTGCCGGCCGAAGTGGCCGTGCGGTTAAAGGCGCTGCAGTCTGGAACCGCAGGACCGCTACGGTCGCAGGTTCGAATCCTGCCTCGGGCATGGATGTTTGTGATGTCCGTAGGTTAGTTAGGTTTAACTAGTTCTAAGTTCTAGGGGACTAATGACCTCAGCAGTTGAGTCCCATAGTGCTCAGAGCCATTTGAACCATTTTGAACCAACCTTTTTTTCTTAAAAAATAAACCATTATCATTTATTAATTATCTACATTTGTATACTACAGTCTACTATGATTCCACTAGGACATTCGCACTCTTGGTCGAAGATTGTATGGTGCCATGTCTGTATGTTGTGCTGGCGTGGCCACTCTTTTTCCTTTACGGGAACTTCCTCCACCCTTCGGAAAAGCAGACACTATTGTTGAAGGAATTACATCTGGAGCGCCCTTAAAAGGTTTTAAACGACTTGCATGGACAATGGTAGTTCGGGTGGGCAGTTGCAATTTAACGTTGACTGGTGACGTGATCTCAATAATTTGATAAGGACCTCTGTAGTTTGTTACAAATTTCTTCGTTTTTCCTTTCGCAATATATGGAGTTGAAAGCATCACCCACTGACCTATTTTGTAATTTGGATATTTACCTTGGGCATTACCTAATCTTTCCTGTCGTTCCACAGCCTTTGTATTAGATTTTTGAACCTTTTTCCATACATCCTTCATCATTCGACTGAAATCTCTTACTGTTTCTCCGACTTTTCCGTTTTTCTGCCTGATTACATCAAAAGGGGACGGCATTTTTCTCCCATAGACCACTTCATAAGGTGACATGCCAGTTGCTTCATGCGTTTTGGCGTTGTATACCGACACGATTATTGGTAAATACGTATCCCAATTAGAATGTTGTTCGTTAATATAATAACTAAGCATCTTGCCAATTGTCTGATGAACTCTTTCTGTGCACTCGTTGCACTGAGGGTGTAACGGAGTTGTGCGTAATTTACGTATTTTTAGTAAGTGGCATAGCTGTTTCATTAATTCAGACATAAAATTAGATCCCTGATCTGTGATAATAGCTTCAGGTACGCCAAATTTAAGTATCCAGTTGTTAACTAAAGCTTGGGCAACTGTATTTGCTTGCTGATCAGGGAGACTCACTATAGATAGATAGCGTGAAAAGTGATCTATAATTGTAAGAACATACTTATTACGAGCAGGTGTTTTATGAAATGGCCCGTAGAGATCCACTCCGCAGATTTGAAATGGACATGAAGCCTCGGGGAGCCTCTGTAAGGGTATTTTTGAACGAGAAAGTTCAGCTCGTTGTGCGCACGCAATGCAATTACGAACGTACTGCGCAATATCCTGCTTTCTGGTTTGCCACCAAAATCGCTCTGCTACACGTCTTTCGGTTGTCCGCTGTCCACCGTGTCCTGCAAGGATATGATCGTGGGCCTCTGCCATTATTTCTTGTCTAAGGTGTAGGGGAACAACAATTCGCGGTCCAAGTTTTGTTTTACGGCATAATACACCATCTTCAAAGCAAAATTGTTTTTGAGTTGCGTATTTTTTGCATTCTGTATCCTCATCTTGTGCCTTTCTCCAGTCCTCAGTATCTCGGCCTGTTGCTTCCAAAAGTGCTATTTTCCGACTTAGGCAATCTGCATTCGTGTGTTTTTTGCCTGGTTTATGGATAACTTCGAAATCCATTTCGGAAAGACATAGGGCCCAACGCGTGAGATGACTAGATGGATCCTTTAATCCAAGCAACCATTTTAAAGCTGCGTGGTCTGTAATGACCTTGAATTTCCTACCATACAAGTAGCATTTAAAGTATTTGATACCATAAATAACACTTAACAATTCTTTCTCCGTTGTGGAATAATTTCTTTCTGCCGTTGTTAGTTGTCTCGAAGCGTAGGCTATGGGGTGTTCCGCGCCATTAATATTCTGACTCAAAACAACTCCTACTGAATGACCACTTGCGTCACAGGATAAAATAAATTCTTTATTATAATCTGGGTAGGCTAATACTGGACTGTGTGTTAACTTATCTTTAAGGGTTTGAAATGCTGATTCGCAATCTTGAGACCAATGAAATTTTGCACCCTTTTTCAATAATTGGGTTAAGGGTCGGGCAATTTCAGCGAAATTTTGAACATATTTCCGGTAGTATGATGCGAAACCAATGAAACTTTGTACTTCCTTAACGCGTTGTGGTGTTGGGAAGTCCTTAACTGCCGAAATTAATCGAGGATCTGTTTTAATTCCTTTTTCACTAATGACATGCCCTAGGTATGTAACCTCTGTCAATGCAAAAGTACATTTTTCCATATTTAATGTTAATTTAGCTTTTCTAAGTCTCTGAAAAACATTACGCAGACGCACAGAATGTTCATTAATGTCTTTGGAGAATACAATAATATCGTCTAGATATACACAACATTGCTGAGTTTTGAGTCCTCGCAATACTCCATCGAGTAGTCTTTGAAAAGTTGCTGGTGCATTTTTCAAACCGAAAGGCATTCTTTTAAATTGCCAATGGCCTCCAGGGGTAGAAAATGCTGTTTTATGCCTATCTTCAGGTGCAACTTCCAATTGATGATATCCGCTACGTAGATCGATTGTTGAAAAGTATTTACTGTTACCTAAACTGTCAATGATATCTGTAATGTTTGGAAGAGGATAAACATCAGAGATAGTTTGTTTGTTAAGGTATCTGTAGTCACAACAAAATCTATATCGTTTCGTACCGTCGGGAGACTTCTTTGGAATAATTACGATATTTGAATTATAAGGCGAATCAGAATATTCTATAATTCCATCTTTTAGATGCTGTTCTATAAATTCATCCAGTACTGGCTGTAAGTGATGCGCAACTCTATAAGGCTTCCTATAAACTGGGGGGCTATTTCCTGTTGGGATCCTATGCTGTGTGATATTTGTTGCTGGCAGTGGACCTTCTGCATTAAATAAATCTTGAAACTCAACTAAAACTGCTTCTATCGTTTCTCTATCATTTCCTTTCAAATGCTCAATCTTCTGGCGTAATGCGGTTTTATAGGCGTCTGGTTTCTGACCATCATTAATATCTGACCAAATGAAATCTTCTTCTTCAAAAGTACTGACTGTAGCTACTAATATTCCCTTATGCAACTCTTTGTCCTCCACTCCGAAATTGTCAATATGTACCGGTACTTTTCTTTCTCCCTCAACGTCTTGAACCCGTACAACACTCCTACGTACAAAACAATGTGATACATCTAATTCCTCATTTTCCTCTAAAGGCTCTATTAGACACACTGTATCTGTAGGTACTTCGGGGTCAACGGTCATCCAGAAAAGTTTTCCTGAGCCAGATGGTATCTGATCCCGCGAATCAACCTTCAAGGACGTTGCACGCAGTATAGTTGATTTCGCCTTCCGGTTAGGGAAATCTTGCGGCAGAGGGCCCTTTGCAGCGGTGTCACCTAGCTGAAACACTATTCCGCTAAGTTCTACAGTTTGCTGTCTGAGGTCGATTTTAGCGTGATGTTTATTCAGGAAATCCAGTCCTAGGATCGCGTCGTACCCGTCAGTTACCTTTGTTACCACTTCTACATCTTCTTGAAATTGTACACCGTGAAGATAGAAAATCAATTATGTACATCCTAATGACTTCACTGTACCTCCTCCTATTCCACTCAATCTATACCTTGGAGTGTCATATTTCTTTTCTCCAATACATTCATTACTTACTATTGATACGTTTGCGCCTGTATCCACTAGTATCCTTGCCTCTTTATCCTGTATGGTAGCAGATAACCAGCATTCCGCCTTCACATTAGCCTTAATGGCATGAAATTTTATTGGGAACGCCTGGCGGCGGCTCCGACATTCCCGTTTGAGTTTAACTGATTTCTATTTCCAAAAACTTTTTTAGACCTGCATTCCTTGAATGTGTGATCTATTCTTTGACAATTATTGTGTGGTGTCACTGCCAGACACCACACTTGCTAGGTGGTAGCTTAGTACATGTCGGACCCGCGTGTCGCCACTGTGTGATCGCAGACCGAGCGCCACCACACGGGAGGTCTCGAGAGACGTACGAGAACTCGCCCCAGTTGTACGACGACGTTGCTAGCGACTATACGGACGAAGCCTTTGCTCTCATTTGCCGAGAGACAGAATAGCCTTCAGCTAAGTTAATGGCTACGACTTAGCAAGGCGCCATTAGCCTTAAATAGCTTGTATATAAAGAGTCACTTGTATCGCCACAATCTCCAGATGTCTCATCAAGAACGATGTATACAAGGATGTATTAAAAGTTAAGTATATTCCAAAGATACGTATTTTCTTTGTCACATTCATTAAGTCTCCTGTTTCAGACCTCACTCCATCCTTCGTGAGTTAGCGCGTGCATCTTGGCCGCCTCTTTCAATTAGTGTGCGTAGTGTTGGCAAGTCTGCCGACACTACATATTGCATTTAGGTTGTCTGCAATTTTTTGCTATATGTCCCTGTCGATCGCACCTAAAACATCGCACTCCTGCTGAAAATACATTTCGCTTCTCCTTGTATCTGGTGGCAATGTCAATTTCTTCAAAAGCCGTCGCCACAGATACAGCTTCCGCAAAATTTTTAGGAAACTCTGCCCTGACACGACGGGACGTTTCAGGAGGCAACCCACGTAAAAATGTATCCAGAGCTCTATTTTCTGCCTCTTGTAAAATAACTTTATTTGCTTCATCACTAGTTGTCAACTGATAGGTGTTAATATTAACTTTTCTAATCCTATCTACAAAGCTTTCTAACGACTCGTTTTGCCTCTGAGTGATAGTGTTTAACTGTTCCCTATAAAATCTACAGCTGTTCTGTTTTTGAAAACGTGTAAGCAATCCTTTCTTCAATTCCTCAAATGTTGGAGCATTCCGTAATTCTTCATGGTATAATACGTGTGCTTTAGCCTCTCCTAGCAATCTTAACTTTGTCATTTGTAAGAGCTGTTCATCTGACCATGATCCTAACTTTGCAGCTGCTACTAAATCATCAAAAAAGGCTGTTATGTCCTCGCCAGGTTTACCTGAAAAAGGAGTTACTAAGGCTGCTGCCGAGGAATCTAAGGTGGGAAGGATTGAACTGGTTTGCCTAACGTCACTCAACTGTTTAAATAATGCATTATTATTACTTTTAAGCTGTGCTATTTGATTAACTAAGCTCTGAATAGCTTCATCAGTAGAAACCGCTTGTGGTGCCGACTCTGACTTTGTACGATTTCGTGTCATCATTTTACAACTATTAGTTACACAACCTTACTACACTGAATGAAAAAGATGTTTAAATATTTTCGACAAACTCTTAAAATTATGAGAGAGAATACACTTCTAAATAGAGAAAATATTACGACTACTATGCAAACCTCTATCCTTTCACACATTAAACAATACTAACTGTGGACCTTCAGTGACTGTCATTCACACCTCATATTGAGCCAAGGGTTTTTTCTCTGACACCAAATGTAACAGTTGTGTTACTAAATGTGACACTTCTGTCACTAAATGTAACTGGGTTTTCTCTTTTGATGCAAGTCAATTGTCAGGATGAGCATTCTAAAGCATTCTGTCAGGGTGAAAATATTAAATAAATTAACTTTTCTCTCTTAACAACATGTGGGCAGGGTGGGTTCTTCCTTGGCTCGGGTATGAGGTCGAATGAAACATCATTTTTACATAAGATAACTTTTATTGAAGATTTGTACAACTGTATCTTACGGAACGTTCTGGTTCGGAGAGCGGCAGCTGTGTCGTTTGTGAAGTCTTCTGCTGCGGCAGCGGCGGCGGCGGCGGCGTCTGATTACGCGTAGCGGTGTGTATATCGTGTCGCCGTCTCGCCCAGTTGACTGGAGACGCGCAGCGCGAGGTGGCCCGTTTAATTATTGCGAGCGAAATCGTGCATCGGATGATACCTTGGGTGTCGCGTCCCAGTGTTTCTCTTCTCTAAGCGGCCGCGTGTGTCAGTGTTCTGCGTCGGCCAGCGGAGCGGCGCGGCGGGGGAAGGCCAGTGTGGCGGACTCGAACCACGGACTCCCGCTTGCCAGTCTTCGGCTGTCAGGTCTTCATCCCAGCTCACAGGTGACTACTGAGGTGAGGCCGTCTCCTTCCCGTCCTCACGAGTCACCCGGGTACGTAAAAATCAGACTTCAAATACCTTTTAACTTCTGTCTTCTGGCGCCGCGGCTGCTGCTTGCTATTCCATTACAGCGGCGGACTTGGTTCGTCTGTGCATGATGCAGACTCTTCTTGCATGACGGTTCAGCACCGAAACTGACTGAAAACTACTGCTACTCTTCTTTGCTTCCTTCGTCTCTCGTCTTCGTCTCCGTCTCCGTCTCCGTCTCCATCTGTCTGGCCCACTGCGTCTCGCGTATTTATTCACTTCAATTTACTGGAGGTGAACGACTTTACGGTCATTGCCTCTTCTGTCACGTTGAGAAGCTCCTCGAAGAATCTTCTTAACGTCGGTCATTGGCTCTTGGGATGTAGGCGAGGGCCTTCGCTCACATCCGACAACTGAGAAACACGTGAGCCGGTCGGGCAATGCCCTGACGGCTGAATCGACAGCGCCCGCTTATGTGGAACTTGCTGACTTCACGGTCATTGTCTCTTCTGCTCTGCTGTTGTGCCCGCTGTGTGCCAGTATGTAACTCTCTAAACTAAACCAAGTTTTTCATTTATATTCTAATTTCTACTTCACTTTGATTTCACTAATTTATTTACTTAAGTACGACTCAACATTTTATATCCTCTCTACTTCGACCATCATCAGTTATTTTGCTCCCCAAATAGCAAAACTCCTATACTACTTTAAGTGTCTCATTTCCTAATCTAATTCCAGCAGCATCACCCGATTTAATTCGACTACATTCCATTAACCTCGTTTTGCTTTTGTTGATGTTCATCTTATGTCCTCGTTTAAAGACACTGTCCATTCCGTTCAGCTGCCCTTTCCAAGTCCTTTGCTGTCTCTGACAGAATTACAATGTCGTCGTGAACCTCAAAGTTTTTGTTTCTTCTCGATGGATATTAATTCCTACTCCGAATTTTTCTTTTGTTTCCGTTACTGCTTGTTCAATATACAGATTGAATAACATCGGGGATAGGCTACAACCCTGTCTCACTCCCTTCCCAACCACTGCTTCCCTTTCATGCCGCTCGACTCTTATAACTGCCATGTGGTTTCTGTACAAATTGTAAATAGCCTTTCGCTCCCTGTATTTTACCCCTGCCACCTTTAGAATTTGAAAGAGAGTATTCCAGTCAACATTGTGAAAAGCTTTCTCTAAGTCTACAAATGCTAGAAACGTAGGTTTGTCTTTCCTTAATCTTTCTTCTAAGATAAGTCGTAAGGTCAGTATTGCCTCACGTGTTCCAGTGTTTCTACGGAATCCAAATTGATCTTCCCCGAGGTCGGCTTCTACCAGTTTTTCCATTCGTCTGTAAAGAATTCGTGTTAGTATTTTGCATCCGTGACTTATTAAACTGATAGTTTAGTAATTTTCACTTCTGTCAACACCTGCTTTCTTTGCGATTGGAATTATTATATTTTTCTTGAAGTCTGAGGGTATTTCGCCTGTCTCATACATCTTGCTCACTAGATGGTAGAGATTTGTTAGGCCTGCCTCTCCCAAGGCTATCATTAGTTCTAATGGGATGTTGTCTACTCCCGGGGCCTTGTTTCGACATAGGTCTTTCAGTGCTCTGTCAAACTTTTCACGCAGTAGCATATCTCCTATTTCATCTTCATCTACATTCTCTTCCAGTTCTACAATATTGTCCTCAAGAACATCGCCTTTGTATAGACCCTATATATACTCCTTCCATCTTTCTGCTTTCCATTCTTTGCTTAGTACTGGATTTCCATCCGAGTCGTGCAAGTCGTTCTCTTTTCTCCATAGGTCTCTTTAATTTTCCTGTAGGCAGTATCTATCTTACCCCTAGTGATATGCGCCTCTATATACTTACATTTGTCCTCTAGCCATCCATGCTTAGCCATTTTGCACTTCCTGTCGATCTCATTTTTGAGACGTTTGTATTCCTTTTTGCCTGCTTCATTTACTACATTTTTATATTTTCTCCTTTCATCAATTAAATTCAATATTTCTTCTGTCACCCAAGGATTTCTACTAGCCCTAGTCTTTTTACCTACTTGATCCTCTGCTGCCTTCACTACTTTATCCCTCAGAGCTACCCATTCTTCTTCTACTGTATTTCTTTTCCCCATTCCTTTCAATTGTTCCCATACGCTCTCCCTGAAACCCTGTACAACCTCTGATATAGTCAGTTTATCCAGGTGCCATCTCCTTAAATTCCCACCTTTTTGCTGTTTCTTAAGTTTTAATCTACAGTTCATAACAAATAGATTGTGGTCAGAGTCCACATCTGCCACTAGAAATGTCTTTCAATTTAAAACCTAGTTCCTGAATCTCTGTCTTACCATTATATAATCTGTATGATACCCTCCAGTATCTCCAGGCTTGTTCCATGTGTACAACCTTCTTTCATGGTTCTTAAACCAAGTGTTAGCTATGATTAAGTTATGCTCTGTGCAAAATTCTACCAGGCGGCTTCCTCTTTCATTCCTTACTCCCATTCCATATTCACCTACTACTACTGTCGAGTTCCAGTCACCCAAGACTATTAAATTTTCGTCTCCCTTCATTATCTGAATAATTTCATTTACCTCATCATACATTTCCTCAATCTCTTCATCATCTGCGGCGCTAGTTGGCATATAAACTTGTACTACTGTGGTAGGCGTGGGCTTTGTATCTATCTTGGTCACAATAATGCGTTCACTATGTGTTCCTATTTTTTATTCATTATTAAACCTACTGCTGCGTTACCCCTATTTGATTTTGTATTTATAACCTGTAATCCCCTGACCAAAAGTATTGTGCCTCCTGCCCCTGAACTTCACTAATGCCCACTATATCTAATTTAACCTATCCACTTCCCTTTTTAAATTTTCTTACCTACCTGCTCAATTAAGGGATCTGATATTCCATGCTCCGATCCGGAGGATGCCAGTTTTCTTTCTCCTGATAACAACGTCCTCTTGAGTAGTCCCTGATCGTAGATCCGAATAGGGGAGTATTTTACTTCCGGAATATTTTACCCAAGAGGACGCCATCATCATTTATCCATACAGTAAAGCAGCATGCCCTCGGGAAAAATTACGACCGTAGTTTCCAATTGCTTTCAGCCGTTCGCAGTACCAGCACAGCAAGGCCACTTGGTTAGTGTTACAAGGCCACATCAGCTAATCATCCAGACTTTTGCCCCTGCAACTACTGAAAAGGCTGCTGCCCCTCTTCAGGAACCACACATTTGTTGGCCTCTCAACAGATACCCCTCCATTGTGGTTGCACCTACAATACGGCTATCTGTATCGCTTAGGCATGCAAGCCTGCCCACTAATGGCAAGGTCCATGGTTCATGGGGGGGGGGGGGGGGGTTAGTATATATCTCAATGCATTATTATTACTATTATTATTATTATATCGATGGGATTGTTGGAACATCACGTCTTTTACTGTTAGGGAAACAGTGTAATTCGAAATCGAACATTTCACAATTAGCGGTGTTGGGATGAATATCTGTCACAGGGGTAATGTGCATTAGGTGGAACAACACACAGGACTGATGGTGTGTTTATACTGTATGCGCTGTCCACCAGACAGGGCCTAGTAGTGAGCAGAGTAACGTGCCAAAGACAGACTCCAATGTACATGCATACAAGTATCTAATTTTCTCATTGTAAACCTCTAAACCGGTGTGGCAGATGTATGGCATACACAAACCATGAATATGTGGATATGCTTCTGGTCCTTGTTGCATCTGGTAATCCGGCTGGTGTTGCTGCTCGTGAATATGCTGCTAGATATCCTCGTTGATGCCATCCAGATAAAAATGTGTTTTATCATCTGATGCTGTGGCTTCAGGAGTCAGTTTCTCTCCTTCCACCATCACATGACAGAGGTTGTCCATGGACTCGCCGTACTCCAGCTACTGAGGAAGCTATTATGGAGGTCATACACTGAGAACCTCGGCGAAGTATACGAAGCATAGCAAGGCAGCTATGTGTCTCGCAACACACCATCATTAATGTGCTGCACGAGTATGGGCTACACTCCCATCATTATGCTTTCACACAACACCTGCATCCTGCAGATCGCCATCAGCAGATGCAGTTCTGTGGAAGGTTCCCAACAACAACAGAGAGCCAACGATGACTTTGTGAACACTGTAATATGGTTGGATGAAGCAGCATTCACTCATGAGGGTGTCTTCAATGTGCGCAATGCCCACCATTGATATGAGGTTAACCCACATGTCGCCCATGACCGTGGATATCAAGTTCGCTTTGGTGTCAATGGCTGGGCCGAAATATTGGGCGATAGGTGTTTGTGCCCCTACATATTGCCTGACCGGTTGACTGCATGAAGATATCATGCATTCCTCTCAAACTACCTGCCTGATGCTCTGGAAGATGTTCCATTACATGTTCGGAAGAGGATAGGTTCCAACGTGATGGTGCACCTCCACACTATGGAATTAATGTGCGAAAGTATTTGGACAGAACATTTGCAGGGAAATGGCTTGGACGTGGAGGTCCACTAGTATGGCCACCACATTCACTTGACCTAAATCCCCTGGATTTCTTCCTGTGGGGACTCCTGAAGGAGCACGTGCACTCTACTCTGCAGATGAATGTGGAAGAATTGGTGGTACGTGTTCATGCTCCTCTTGTTACTGTAGACGCAGTTTGGCTGCAAAGGGTCAAGAGCTGTATGATTAGCCAGGTTGCGCAATGTTTGGAGGTGCAGGGAGGTCTCTGTAAGCATCTGTTCCTCTGAGGACAACGTATCTGTTGTGAACGTCATGTGGTCATTAACGAGGACATTATTATTGTCAAAAAATGGTTCAAATGGCTCTGAGCACTATGGGACTTAACATCTTAGGTCATCAGTCCCCTAGAACTTAGAACTACTTAAACCTAACTAACCTAAGGACATCACACACATCCATGCCCGAGGCAGGATTCGAACCTGCGACCGTAGCAGCCCCGCGGTTCCGGACTGCAGCGCTAGAACCGCACGGCCACCACGGCCGGCTTATTATTGTCACTGGTTGCTAATATGCGACGTCTCGCTCTCATATTACATGTAGTACAATTAACAAGTAGATGCTGCGTTATTGTACTACACTGTCATGTTTAGCATCTAGAAATTGATATTGTTTTTGTAGTTGTTTTGTCCTATGACAATGACTTGTTTCAACTGTTTATGTCTTATTTGTCTAACAACATATTTGTTATGTTCAACTTTTCAAAATGTTGTAAATATAGGATACATGTGATTAAGAAACGGTGTATATTACAATTTGATATGTCAGAATGAAATTAGCAAATAAAAAAAGTGCGCTCCAACCCAGCATCGAATCCTGGATCACCAGCATACTAACCCAAAATTCTATCCACTGTACCAACTGTACAGCAAGGCTAAAGTGGGCTGACAGAGATAGTTGCCATACATGTGGTTACACTGTTGCCAGATTGCCACTCTCTAACGTCCTTTTTCTGCCGGATGCACTCGCCGGATGAAATTTTCTGAGAGACATTTTTTCATCGCCGGCATGTGAGGAGTCGCGCTGCAAAGCCCTAGTGCACAAATTTCGCTTTATCCTGTATATTAGACGTAGTCCACCTTAAGTTTATGGTTATAATATACTTTCTCCTTCTTTCTTCGTGTATGTACATAATTCTTATAAATATGTGTGTGGGTGAGTTTCATTTAATTGTGTAATAATAATAATGTCGTGCGACTAGGGTCTCCCATCGGGTAGACCGTTCGTCGGGTGCAAGTCTTTCGATTTGACGCCACTTCGGCGACTTGCGCGTCGATGGGGATGAAATGATGATGATTAGGACAACACAACACCCAGTCCCTGAGCGGAGAAAATCTCTGACCCAGCCGGGAATCAAACCCGGGCCCTTAGGATTGAGCCGGCCGGAGTGGCCGTGCGGTTCTAGGCGCTGCAGTCTGGAACCGAGCGACCGCTACGGTCGCAGGTTCGAATCCTGCCTCGGGCATGGATGTGTGTGATGTCCTTAGGTTAGTTAGGTTTAATTAGTTCTAAGTTCTAGGCGACTGATGACCTCAGAAGTTAAGTCGCATAGTGCTCAGAGCCATTTGAACCTTAGGATTGACAGTCTGTCACGCTCACCACTCAGCTACCGGGGGCGGACTTGTAAGCTGGCGGTCGCTGCTGGGGAGAGTAAGGAAGGAGTGCACTTTATTTATTTTGGAAGATTTTATTTAGGGATGGAGTATATTTATCACACTGACACAAACCACTTGCCCTGATGTGCTTAGGGTCACAATACACAGTCTGCAGACATGCAAACAACTCCGAATTTACCCAAATAATTTCAGTACAGACATGCAGACTCCTCCTAAATAATGCACCACAGTGATGTGTAGACACCCTCAGTACTCGTAAACTGTCCAAATAACACATAGCACAGCCTACAGACCCACTCACAAAATAATGCAATCAACATGCACAAGCACTGTCCACAGTCCACTGGAGGGCACAGCAGGTTAGCGGCAACCCCTGCCAAGTGATGCGGCCATCAGCTGTCAAACCACACACAGGCACCGGTTAAGGTCCCATACACATGAGGCGGTGGCGCCCCTTTCATACTTGACACCAGAGAAATTCCTATCCAAATACATGTTCACCTAGACACAGGTGCTGGTGCGACCGGCCAGGGACATGCGTGCTGTCACAGTCGCGAGTCACAGCTGGACGTATGTGAAAGTTGCATATATTTTCAGGTATACAGCCACTGTTATACTGACGACACAGAACTCCATGGTGCAGCGCCCATATGCGAGACACCTCCGGACAGCATGTGTCTGTACCGTTGATGACAAAATAGCACAGGCTGCTTCCCCCCTAAGGGAACATACGAGCTGTGTTCAGCTGTGCATACCAGCCACGGTGTGACTGACACCTCGCCGCGAAACGTCCAAGTGGCGACTCACCATCTAAAAGGTTCTCAGTCTTATACTCATGTCACGTGACTATGCAAAAAACAAGAACTGAGTCGACCTCGCGGAAACTGTATAGTGTCCCAGAAATAGTTAACGCTCGCTTTCTTGATGTCTCAGCCCGTATGCACGAAAATTCTTTCCCTAACAGAACCTGTTTACGAAAATAGCGCACAATAACGTTGAATGCGCTCTTCTCAGCGCTCCTAATGTGGTACCCACTCCATCAGGTGTTACCCTTCCTGATCTCAACATACGCAAATGTTCTCACTGCTATGTAGAGGCTCCTATATGCCAGCACAAAGGATGTGAATGAATCGAGCATTATGTGTGGCTCTTATCGAATTTACCCGCCGAATTACTGGTGTCGTCAGTATCGAAGCACCATCCACCTTTTCTTTCTTTCTGCAGATGGGACCTTCAGCGGTAAAATTATTTTGCACAGATCGCTAAAGTGCATTGACAGTAAAACCTATAAAGTTGTCTACAGATCATCAAATACATACCAGACTCACAAGGATATTGGAAGCCAGGACCATATCTACCAGAGTAAATACAATTAAATATTACGATTGCTGCTACAGTCTGACACCGATCGATGTACAGGTAATGTCTCCTCTTGACAGCTGTGCTTCTGGAATGAATTTAAGTATCTATAGCACACATAATTTTCCATGTAAAAAATCTCTCGCTGTTATCGATGTGCTGAATATATACATACCTCACGATAGGAAACACAGTCATCCTCTCTAGTCATGCCACAACATAAACCACAGTAACTTTATAATGCATTATATACACATTTTACACAACATAAGCCACAATAACTTTACAATGCAATATATACACATTTTTCACAAACAGTGCAGTTATCTTTTATATCTGTACAGGTCCCGAAAAAATTATGGTATGCCTACACTCACACCGGCTGTGTGTCACTATGCCTCTCAGTCCTAGGGAAGCACCGTCTGCCTTTTCTTTCTTCCTACAGATGAGACTTTCAGCAGCAATAAACTGTTTTGCACTGTTCGCCATATTGCAGCCACAACTAAACCTTGCAAAGTGCCATACATATCATCAAATACGGAAAGACTCTTACTCAATTACACTGCTCTCCCACTGATGACAGGAGCCTGAATACAAGAACACAAGTATTTTTGCATGGTTTAAGGTAATATTATATCATTTTCGCGGTACTTCTCGATATCAAGCACACAGCAGCAGCCTCCCGATCGCTCACGCAACACAATTCTGAAGATATAGACTGGAAATTATTTCTCTACAAACCCGAAACTTTAGCTAGGTGCAGCATGCTCTAGACCACTGAGTAACTAGAACAAACGATGAAAAACTATATTTCCACCCGCAAATACCGATCTCACTGATGGAACAGATTCCAAATCATCCTTATAATTTACAAGCCAACTAAGGTCTTTCCCATGTCTGTAGAACAGGCAAATGTGTCTTCCACATGCCAGATGCACACACCACAATCGATCTTCTCTCAACTAAATAAAGGCCCGAAATTTGCAGAAGCAGTCAACTGAACAATTTACACGGGAGGGAATAACGGTCCAGCGTAAAAGCCCCTCCATACACAATCTTCTCAAATTTCCACTTGATCACGAAAGCTGCCCATCTTTCGATCGCAGTCTCAACTGAACGTCATTCGACAATGAGCGAAGTATCAGAAATACATCCTGCTGTCGGCAGTGGCTCTGGAAACATAAATATCACTACTTTTCGTATGACTCGATATACTCGATATACTCTTCCCTTTACTATCACAGTACTCCAAGTCAAATCCATACCCTCCTTACGACTGGACATAGTAATTTCCTGTACACAAATACATACTTTATAAACCTAATACTCAAATGCATCCCCTACTACTAATTATAATACTTCGTCAATAGACGATTGCCTATGATACGAAATAATACTGATCGAAAATCAACGATGGGTGCGCATATTTCTTAGATTTCTTCCTGCGAGTGCTACCACTGTCTCTTAGAAAGAGAGATGTAACTGGCCAGATGTTAAAAAGAACCCGATGGCAACAACTACTGCTTGTTACTGTCACAAACGATCTTGGTTCTACAAGTGCACACAGGTATCCATGTTAAAAGCTACACCTGCTTTACGGATCGAGGTACGACATTGCCTCTGAATGAGGTGGCTTTTTCAGGACAAATATCGTGATGGTGATCGTAGGAATGTGTATTATCAGTCCATGATGCAACCTCGTGATAAAATTACGCGTTTTGAAAGGGATTTGGCTAAGGAACGTGGTATGTAAGAGGTATTTGCGACTCCCTCACACCACCTCAGCTAGAGAATTCTATAGTATTTGTAGCGCATTCTATCTCGAGACCATATCAGAGGTTCCGCGATATACACAGTGAGACATAGGCAATGACTGATTAAGAAGGAACACAAACAGTAGTAGTAGATGATGTGCCGATTGAGGTCGTAAGAAAATGTACACTAGCTTCTCAGATCTCTAGTGTTACGCTATCCGCTAGAAATGATGTCTGGGATTTGGAAACAGCTCTTTCCATTCAAGCACATACCTACATTGGATGCTATTGACAGTTCCTTTAATGATTACAACCACTACTCAGTCATATTTCTGGCACTCTCATATCTCGCAACGAGTCGCCTTCCTCGAACCTGTTTGCTACAGTGAAATTACAACCTTTTTTTAGCCAGTCTCTACACATCCTGCAGCTGCGCCCATTTCTACAGCTTCGCGCATGTGATCGTTCCATTTTAAGTCGTAACTGAGCAGAAGTCGGAGAAAATCATACCCACCACCTTCTGCAACCCGTCTAGAAACAGAGCGACCTGAGTTAGTGCGACAGAGCAGTCATCGATGGAAAGGTGCGCATTGTAGGGCGTTCCCAAACTACATACAAGTACTGCAGATCCATGTCCATCCAAATCTATCACCCCCAACATGCTATCATCGTTATTCTCTACCCCCAAACAGAGAAAAATTAAGATCTATAGAAGCTCTACTAACTTCATCTGATATAGAAGTCACCTAGGTGCCATTGCTCGCGAGAAGACGCATGGCTGTGTGCTGAGAAAAAGATTTCGCAATGAATCCCCAGTATAGCGAAGATGCAGCGCTCCAAGCATTCCTAACGGTATACTCAGTCCCTCACCGAATTCATACCTCAAACTGCTGCTGCTACTATTGCCTGTGTGGCACGATCCTATTAAATATGCAGGCACTGCAAAGGCCACTTTAAACTTTGATCACTTATACTCTAGGCGAATGATCGTATGCCACAGACTATACTAAATCGCATGAGACGCTCCCTCTGGTGCTGTTTAGTTGTTTGAAACACTGTTTTCTAACACGCTTTTGTACAATGCCAAACATTTCGTTTTTCTGCCACGACTTCGAGGCCTGTGCCAGGTTCTAAACTGACATTAAGAAGTTCTGACCCATGGCCTTTCGCTGGAAACTACACGTTGCACAGTGTAAATCATATTCTTACTTCGGATAGTATAACACGCCACACATCGGCTTCTTTTAAATAAATGATATTTACAACATAAGCAACTAACCAAAGTTGATGTACTCTATTAATAAACATCACAGTTGCTAGTGGGAGCAATTTTAGCAATTTTACAGTAATTTCAACACCAACCAATGATGTGACAGCATGTTTGTCAATTTCAGTATCATAGCTAAAGCACCACATCTCCACTTTACATCATTGTGAATGTAGATAGATGACTGTGAAGTACGTCCATTCAATGTTAATTCTGGAGCACAAACATCATCAAAGTATATCAGACAATGCTCTACATATTTCTAACACCCCAAGCATAGTGCATAATTTATGGTGATGAGAGTCACAGAGCATTCTCGCTGTCTTAGGGTAAAATTAGATGGTGAAAGACGCTCTCGCACTGTCACTGACCAGCCCACCCTGCAGCACCACTACCGATTTAATCTGCATCCGACCAGAAATAGGCCGCTACCTTCCACGTCTCATGATTGAATAGAGCTTACCGAGTCGTCGCCCATCCAGGTGCACAAGATTTCTCGAGATGTGCCCATGTCGAGGAGCGTAGCACTCCTTGTCAATGTATAGTAACAGATTTCAGAGTGTCGTGATGTAATAGCAGACGGTTAAGAAGAACAAGAAACGAATGATTTTTACGTGTGATGGAGCTCAAGCAGCAGTTGACCGCCGAGTATCATCCGAGTCATCCTCCTCCAGTCATTTACTGTTCTGCTCTAATCTACCCATTGCAACAGTGTACAATGACTCTGCGCTCTGTGTGAAATCAGATGACACATCCATTTATCTACAGCACTCCACCAGTAAAAACTTTTTCTATCTACAGATGGTGATATCCACTATGTTGGAAAGACTGAACATATGGCTGCCTTATGTTAAAGCTGTGTATAGAGACACTGCAGAGTACTTAAGTACGAACAGTGTGCATGTAGACAAATTCCAACAATGGGTCAATATGGTGCCAACGAAAACTAATGTACTGCCAATAAATTTGAGAGAAATACATACTGAATTCTGTGCTTACAAGAAGGCTTTATTTTCGATGTTCTGTACTAGCATTAAGATAAAGAATGAACCTGTTGATGTAATGCATACTCTATATGATTACTGAACAAAAAAATGTATATAACCATGTGTGTGTTTCATTATTTCTTACCTCTCGTTACATTTCAAGTACTGAAGCTATTCTCACCAGCTGGCGCGGAGTTGCCGAGTGGTTAGAGGCCCTATGTCACGGATTGCGTGGCACCTTCTCCCAGAGGTTTGAGTCTTCCCTCGGGCATGGGTGTGTGTGTGTGTGTGTTGTTCGTAGCATAAGTTAGTTTAAGTAGCGTGTAAGTCTAGGGATCGATGACCTCAGCAGTTTGGTCCCTTAGGAATTCACTCACATTTGAGCATTTATTGCCACCAGTATTTTCACTGCAGACATGCACCAGCAGAAAATTATGTCATTTAACTAATTTCCTGTAAAAACCCATCACATGCCAGTTCCTGACATAGTCGGTATCACAGAAGAGCATAGAGTTCGTTATTTTCTATAAAAACCCATTGCACGTCAGTACCTGACTTAACAGGTATCATGACAGGGTGGGTGAAGCATCAAGACTTTGTGGTAAGCGAATGGAGCTGTGACGGTGTGGAAGAAGACCAGAAGAAGGAGGATGGTGTAAGCCTTCCCTACAACATACGTGCCGTAATTGTAGGTTCATCCAACTGCTACACGTCTTTCGGTTGTCCGCTGTCCACCGTGTCCTGCAAGGATATGATCGTGGGCCTCTGCCATTATTTCTTGTCTAAGGTGTAGGGGAACAACAATTCGCGGTCCAAGTTTTGTTTTACGGCATAATACACCATCTTCAAAGCAAAATTGTTTTTGAGTTGCGTATTTTTTGCATTCTGTATCCTCATCTTGTGCCTTTCTCCAGTCCTCAGTATCTCGGCCTGTTGCTTCCAAAAGTGCTATTTTCCGACTTAGGCAATCTGCATTCGTGTGTTTTTTGCCTGGTTTATGGATAACTTCGAAATCCATTTCGGAAAGACATAGGGCCCAACGCGTGAGACGACTAGATGGATCCTTTAATCCAAGCAACCATTTTAAAGCTGCGTGGTCTGTAATGACCTTGAATTTCCTACCATACAAGTAGCATTTAAAGTATTTGATACCATAAATAACACTTAACAATTCTTTCTCCGTTGTGGAATAATTTCTTTCTGCCGTTGTTAGTTGTCTCGAAGCGTAGGCTATGGGGTGTTCCGCGCCATTAATATTCTGACTCAAAACAACTCCTACTGAATGACCACTTGCGTCACAGGATAAAATAAATTCTTTATTATAATCTGGGTAGGCTAATACTGGACTGTGTGTTAACTTATCTTTAAGGGTTTGAAATGCTGATTCGCAATCTTGAGACCAATGAAATTTTGCACCCTTTTTCAATAATTGGGTTAAGGGTCGGGCAATTTCAGCGAAATTTTGAACATATTTCCGGTAGTACGATGCGAAACCAATGAAACTTTGTACTTCCTTAACGCGTTGTGGTGTTGGGAAGTCCTTAACTGCCGAAATTAATCGAGGATCTGTTTTAATTCCTTTTTCACTAATGACATGCCCTAGGTATGTAACCTCTGTCAATGCAAAAGTACATTTTTCCATATTTAATGTTAATTTAGCTTTTCTAAGTCTCTGAAAAACATTACGCAGACGCACAGAATGTTCATTAATGTCTTTGGAGAATACAATAATATCGTCTAGATATACACAACATTGCTGAGTTTTGAGTCCTCGCAATACTCCATCGAGTAGTCTTTGAAAAGTTGCTGGTGCATTTTTCAAACCGAAAGGCATTCTTTTAAATTGCCAATGGCCTCCAGGGGTAGAAAATGCTGTTTTATGCCTATCTTCAGGTGCAACTTCCAATTGATGATATCCGCTACGTAGATCGATTGTTGAAAAGTATTTACTGTTACCTAAACTGTCAATGATATCTGTAATGTTTGGAAGAGGATAAACATCAGAGATAGTTTGTTTGTTAAGGTATCTGTAGTCACAACAAAATCTATATCGTTTCGTACCGTCGGGAGACTTCTTTGGAATAATTACGATATTTGAATTATAAGGCGAATCAGAATATTCTATAATTCCATCTTTTAGATGCTGTTCTATAAATTCATCCAGTACTGGCTGTAAGTGATGCGCAACTCTATAAGGCTTCCTATAAACTGGGGGGCTATTTCCTGTTGGGATCCTATGCTGTGTGATATTTGTTGCTGGCAGTGGACCTTCTGCATTAAATAAATCTTGAAACTCAACTAAAACTGCTTCTATCGTTTCTCTATCATTTCCTTTCAAATGCTCAATCTTCTGGCGTAATGCGGTTTTATAGGCGTCCGTTTTCTGACCATCATTAATATCTGACCAAATGAAATCTTCTTCTTCAAAAGTACTGACTGTAGCTACTAATATTCCCTTATGCAACTCTTTGTCCTCCACTCCGAAATTGTCGATATGTACCGGTACTTTTCTTTCTCCCTCAACGTCTTGAACCCGTACAACACTCCTACGTACAAAACAATGTGATACATCTAATTCCTCATTTTCCTCTAAAGGCTCTATTAGACACACTGTATCTGTAGGTACTTCGGGGTCAACGGTCATGTTGCAAGACAAATGTTCTCATGTTGCTGGTAATATATCCGGATGGAGTGCACTTTGAGCATATATGTGTATTTTGGAAAACAGTTTCAACCGAAATACCAACTATTACAGGAGATATTGCAGGGTGTAGATGGTGTGACATACACAACATTCAGTGAGAGCAGTGGTATCCCTCCACTGGAAAAAGTAAAGCCAAACACAGAGTTCACAATTGAAGATGTTGCTGTAGAAAACCAAGATCAGATTCGGCGATATTTCTGTTTTGGTCGCCATATGGCTGTTGATGTATTTTATCTGAGTCAGACATATTCCAGAATCAGAAAACAGCTGGTGAGGGCTAATGCAAGCCTAAGTATAGCATTTAAACGAGACATTCTGAATTTAAAAAACATTTACCAGGCTCATATAGGAACCGATATGTCATTCAATGATTTTGTGAAGATAAGTCAGATTACTGGAATCACTCGCAGTATGGGTTTCTCGTTTTTGATAAAACGGAACTTCCAGGAGTTCCTATACATATAGCGATGCAAAAAGGAGAGTGCATCAGTGTACGTATCAACATGAAAAAATTCGCACTCTTGCTGGGACCTCATCTTCATAGGATGGGTGTGCACTGACGAAACACTCGCTTATACGTGGACGCGAAAATTCAATCTCTCGAACGTAAATTTGGAGGCATACGCAATGAACTATATGGTCATACCCTTTTGAGACTGAACAATACACTGAATGATCTGGTTAGTTAATCGAGAAGAAAGTAAACGGCTTAACTAAAGGGGAAATAGCTGTTATTGAGAGCGGGACATTGTACGAACGAGTTAACGCAATTGAAAAAAAAATAGGCGACTTAAATGGAGGTAAAAATAGCTATTACCGAGAATGGGGAGCAGCATAAGAAGAATAAGAGCGGATACATAAAACCTCAAGATGCAATGAAGTCCGATTAACATACAAGGAGATGTCGACTAAGCATAAAGTCATCGAGCCACGGAAGGCCGTTTGCGAAATGTTACGGTTGCTGAGGATAGGGCATTTGAAGCAGGAGCAGACACTGTGAGAAACCTTTAAACCAGCTACTGAATCTCTCGATCAGCGAAATTCTGCGATGACGGCGATGACGTTATTGCCTATTTCATTAACCGTCACAGCGATGCTAGGGTAGGCAAAACACATTAGGTGTCACTGGCGAAAAACCATACACGTTGGGCACGTAGCTATAACTGTATATGAAAAAACAATACAGATCGGCGATAAACAATTTCAAAGAACACCCGGTCTACTGAACCTTATTTTCCTAAGACCCACAAAAACTGTAAATTATTCGCCTAAAGATCTGGAAATGTATCGTGAAATACTGCTTTTGACTGATCTGCATAAGAAAGCAGAAAGCAGAAGCAATGTGAAATAATAATCCATTATAAAAGCTATATTGGATGGCGAAAAGAACAGCAGTGGTGATGGTATTGACGCTCAGCAAAAGAGTGAGCAATAGACTCCCACAGTATGTGTATTTAAGACGACCCAAATGAGCTAGTAGACCGGCTATGACAGCCCTGGCATCAGCTGCCGCTGGTAATACAGCTCATTCCAGAAACTATTTCAATAATTTCTGAACTTAGAGGTATCATCGAGTAAGTATGGCGACTGTAGTTCGAGAACTGCACAAACCAGCACGCAAAGGGCGATGCTCAGATCACAAGGGGGGAAGAGGGTTGACACTTTTGAATCACTTCAGACGCATACTTTGTTGCTTAAACCTAAAGGAGGCCATGCCTTTTCTCTTGGGTGTATTTTACTTATTTACTATTCATTTCTACTCACTACTATTTCCTAGCTAACACTTGGTTCACGAATAATAAAAGAAGGTTGTATACATGGAAGAAGCCTGGAGATACCAACAGGTTTCGGATAGTTTATGTAATGGTCAGACAGACATTTAGGAACCAGGTTTTAAATTGTAAGACATTTTCAGGGGCAGATGTGAACTGTGACCACAATCTATTGGTTATGAACTGTAGATTAAAAAAGAAACTGCAAAAAGATGGGAATTTGAGGAGATAGCACCTGGATAAACTGACTACATCAGAGGTTGTACAGAGTTTCAGGGAGAGCATATGGGAACAATTGACAGGAGTGAGGGAAAGAAATACAGTAGAAGAAGAATGGGTAGCTCTGAGGAATAAAGTAATGAAGGCAGCAGAGGATCAAGTAGGTAAAAAGACGAGGGCTAGTAGAACTCCTTGGGTAACAGAAGATATACTGAATTTAATTGATAAAAGGAGAAAATACAAAAATGCAGTAAATGAAACAGGCAAAAAGGAATACAAACGTCTCAAAAATGAGATCGACAGGAAGTGCAAAATGGCTAAGCAGGGATGGTTAGATGTAGAGGCTTATCTCACTCGGGGTAAGATAGATACTGCCTACAGGAAAATTAAAGAGACCTTTGGAGAAAAGAGAACCACTTGTATGAATAACAAGAGCTCAGATGGAAACCCAGATCTAAGTAAAGAAGGGAAAGCAGAAAGGTGGAAAGAGTATATAGAAGGGCTATACAAGGGCGATGTACTTGAACAATATTATGGAAATGGAAGAGGATGTAGATGAAGATGAAATGGGAGATATGACACTGCGTGAAGAGTTTGACAGAGCACTGAAAGACCTAAGTCGAAACAAGGCCCCGGGGGTGGACGACATTCCATTAGAACTACTGACAGCCTTGGGAGAGCCAGTCCTGACAAAACTGTACCATCTGGTGAGCAAGATGTATAAGACAGGAGAAGTACCCTCAGACTTCAAGAAGAAGATAATAATTCAAATCCCAAAGAAAGCAGGTGTTGACATATGTGAAAATTACCGAACTATCAGTTTAATAAGTCACGGATGCAAAATACGAACACGAATTCTTTACAGACGAATGGAAAAACTGGTAGAAGCCGACCTTGGGGAAGATCAGTTTGGATTCCGTAGAAATACTGGAACACGTCAGGCAATACTGACCTTACGACTTATCTTAGAAGAAAGATTAAGGAAAGACAAACCTACGTTTCTAGCATTTGTAGACTTAGAGAAAGCTTTTCACAATGTTGACTGGAATACTCTCATTCAAATTCTAAAGGTGGCAGGGGTAAAATACAAGGAGCGAAAGGCTATTTACAGTTTGTACAGAAACCAGATGGCATGAAAGGGAAGCAGTGGTTGGGAAGGGAGTGAGACAGGGTTGTAGCCTGTCCCCGATGTTATTCAATCTGTATATTGAGCAAGCAGTAACGGAAACAAAAGAAAAATTCGGAGTAGGTATTAAAATACATGGAGAAGAAATAAAATCTTTGAGGTTCGCCGATGACATTGTAATTCTGTCAGAGACAGCAAAGGACTTGGAAAGGGCAGCTGAACGGAATGGACAGTGTCTTGAAAGGAGGATATAAGATGAACATCAACAAAAGCAAAACGAGGATAATGGAATGTAGTTGAATTAAGTCGGGTGATGCTGAGGGAATTAGATTAGGAAATGAGACGCTTAAAGTAGTAAAGGAGTATTGCTATTTGGGGAGCAAAATAACTGATGATGGTCGAAGTAGAGAGGATGTAAAGCGTAGACTGGCAATGGCTAGGAAAGCGTTTCTGAAGAAGAGAAATTTGTTAACATCGAGTATAGATTTAAGTGTCAGGAAGTCGTTTCTGAAAGTATTTGTATGGAGTGTAGCCATGTATGGAAGTGAAACATGGACGATAAATAGTTTGGACAAGAAGAGAATAGAAGCTTTCGAAATGTGGTGCTACAGAAGAATGCTGAAGATTAGATGGGTAGATCACATAACTAATGAGGAGGTATTGAATAGAATTGGGGAGAAGAGGAGTTTGTGGCACAACTTGACAAGAAGAAGGGACCGATTGGTAGGACATGTTCTGAGGCATCAAGGGATCACAAATTTATCATTGTAGGGCAGCGTGGAGGGTAAAAATCGTAGAGAGAGACTAAGAGATGAATACACTAGCAGATTCAGAAGGATGTAGGTTGCAGTAAGTACTGGGAGATGAAGAAGCTCGCACAGGATAGAGTGGCATGGAGAGCTGCATCAACCTAGTCTGAGGACCGGAGACCACCACAACAACAACAACAGCTATTTCCTACCGGACTACTACGATATGGAGGCAGCAAGGAACACTCTTGCTCCCATTTCACAACTTAAGCATGGTATTTCCCAGTAGGTTGCTCTTCAGGGACAGCAGGAGGGGGCGACCGAAGTCGCGCAAAAAGTCCTTTTCTAAACGCTACCCACAGCGATAAACCAATAAAGATAATTACTAAATGGGTACATACCGAACTATGAATAACTATACGACTCAGATACTGGTAGTAGTGCCAATCCGTGATATGCGCGGTGGCACGGTCTGCGTAATCTGCCCTAACTCTTTGTTTACTAGGTCAGTTAAAGACTGAACCAGTTTTGAATGTGAGTGATTGGGAAGAGATGGCCAATTGTCAGGCGACGATAGTATCATCGGTTGCTCTGGTAAATACCATAAGAGAGGAGGGAGTCGCACATTTTGGCCGTAAGGTAAGTGCGCAAACACTTCCTCGGTGGGGGTAGTGATATAGCAGTGAGAACTATTAAAAAGTAAAACGCTACCGTTGAATAGCACGCGGTAGGGCTAGGTTGCTCGAAAGTATTCGTAACATACGACTGTGGTTATTACTGGGTGGGGTACGGTGCATAAAATACTGTTGCTTATAGTAACAAACTTGGGTTCAATTATTGGTACAAATAGATGACTGCAGAGGGGGGCCGCTTGCTCTGTGAGAAACAACGTGAAAATTTATCTTGTTAGCTCCAGCTGGTAGTTATGCTATGAAAGGTAAGTATTATAGTGGATGAAAAAGTGGTAAGTAATTACCTGAGGTTGTACTGGCGGGTGAAAAGTCGATGGTTAACAGACTCGTGTGCACTATGTCACTCAACTATGACTTATAAATCATATGAAAATTAAACTTAATTATGGTAGACAAGACGAAGAATAGGGAGAGAAGTGGTAGCGTTCGGAGGCGTCACTGGCTTATTGCAAGGCGACAGCTGTGCCAGTCCACGTATTCACACCATGCTCTGCTTATAGTAAGCGTTCACTGGTAACATAACATGCAATTTAAACCACTCCAAAACTTTGTATCAACTGGAAACTCACTGCATGGTAAAATGAATCCTGGCTAACGGTTCTGCTCTGACCTCTGAAGTGGCAGCATAAAACAGACTATTTAGCATCACTTACCACAACACACACAGAAACTCTTGCTGTTCACAAATAACCTCAATAAAACAACGTATTACATATCCTCATATCAACAAGTGTAAGTAGGCTGTTTAGGTTTTTATGTTGGTAACGCCACGTAGCGCTCTGTATGAAAATCACTGGCTGTGCTGTGTGCAGTCTGTGGCTGGTGTACATTGTTGGTACATTCGCTATTGTAGTGTTGGGCAGTTGGATGTGAACAGCGCGTAGCGTTGCGCAGTTGGAGCTGAGCCGCCGGCAGTGGTGGAAATTGGGAGAGAGATGGCAGAATTTTGAGAGCGGACGATCTGGACGTGTGTCCATCAGAAAGAGTAAATTATTTGAAATACTGGATATCATGAACTGATATATTAATATGATGACTTTTGAATATCACTAAGGTAAATACATTGTTTGTTCTCTATCAAAATCTTTCATTTGCTAACTATGCCTATCAGTAGTTAGTGCCTGCAGCAGTTAAAATCTTTATTTAGCTAGCAGTATTGGCGCTCGCTGTATTGCAGTAGCTCGAATAACGAAGATTTTTGTGAGGTAAGTGATGCATGAAAGCTATAGGTTATTGTTAGTCAGGACCATTCTTTTGTAGGGATTATTGAAAGTCAGACTGCGATGCACTAAAAATATTGTGTGTCAGTTTAGTGTTGATCAGAATAAGTAAAGAGCGAATGTCTGAGTACGTTCAGTTCTGCTCACCTATTTGAAAATGAAATAACGTAAGGGGTTTGTCAGCAGAGTAATTCATTAACTCTTCTAAGGGGACATTTCACAAGACTTCGCTGCCCTCTGGGGGATAACAGCTTCAAGTAATCTATCCTCTCTTATCAACTTACAGGGGTAGAACAGATAAATTCTCTTTCATAGCTTCGTGCATTGAGTTAACCAATCAAGGAACTACCACTTACGAAAAACAGAAGGCATGGACAGAAAAAGAATAAATGGTCGGAAAAGATTCCAAAGAACTGCAGGGGTATCAGTTAGTAGCAACAGGGTAGTGAGGGAATGAGGGGGGTATGGTCGTGCTGAAAAGAGGCTTATTCGTCGATTTGATCAGGGGGGCTGTATTAATCAAATCCTGAAATCGATGCGTAGGTGGAATTCGCGGTATTTAGTGGTTTTGTAAGTAATTTGCTGAATCGGAAGCTTTAGTATCGGATGTTGTGACTTAGGAGGAAAAGGGATTTGACCAAAGGGAAAATCATGTTGCGTTTAACACAGGGTTTTTCCTGGGTATATTCGTGGACTGCCGTCTGCACTCACAACGCCAAGGTAGCCCGACATACTGGTCATTTATGCCGAGTGTCCCACACGCGGCGAACCGGAAGGATGCTCACGTTAAGGAATAAGGAATTGGGTATAATCAGGAACAAGTTCAGGTAACAGGTCTCAGAATAAGAACGATTCAGCAGTGATATATCCAATAGTCGCAGGTTTTTTTTATCCCTCTCCCTCTGGGGGGAGGCAATGTGTCTGAGGAGCATTGGTTACCGACCAGGGTGCAGACGAAGGCGAGCCTCGTCGTGATGGGTCAATGAAGTATAGATGTAGGAGATAGGTAGGCGATCGGTTTACGAAAGTGAAAGCTGAAAGAATAAACCGATCATATGGGCATTCTGCGGACGCTAACCGCAACGTGTAAGGCACACGGCTCTGGGAGGAGGGAGTGACAAAGTAATAGTCGAGGTTGGAACGAATAGATGAGCGACTGAGAGCAATGGCAGTAACCCAGTGCAATGCATGGGCGAGGAAGACATAGGGCGATTATGTCTCGTGGGGGTTAACTATTAAAAATTTCTCAAAATCCCTGAAGTAACAGGGTAAGCTACGAAAAAAAGGGGCGCGAACTACTGCGACATTGTACCATAAAACTTTTATTCATTAGAGTGGAAATCTCTTCCTAACTATATTTCTAGCAAGATAACGTGCTACTGCGCTTGGAAGATGAAGTCACGTCATGGATGCTAATCATCAACAATCTAGTGCTTATTTCAGTGGGTGCTTCGATCTTGTTATATCATTGGTGTGTTTGAATTAACAAACGGGTGTCTCTCACTCGCTAAATGCACGGTGGGGCACTGTATCCAAATGGTAGCAGCGTCGATTTCCATGCTCGCTCATAACATCTTCACTTCGTCAATAAATTACTTCGCAAGAAGTAGGGTGAACAACAATGAAACCTGTATTCGTCTGGATGAACTCTTAAATGTGCAACACGCACATGGGGTGCTAACTACAATTCTTCATTTACTTGGGTGATACTTCATTACTTCTATCCTACCACAAAATCTGTCTCGCTTACCGCTCTACAGAGAGAGGGTAGCGCACTTCTTCTCAACTTCAGGGGCGCATTCAACTCTTCTCTATTGGGTATTTTATATAACTCGGGAGCTTCACTCTCCTTTAAACATACCAGTCTGGCTCTGGGCACGAACATGATGCATAATAGGTTTCCAGAATCGCTAAATCATAAAGTCATGTATCATGACTGAAGCGGAATCTTACGAAATAGGAGTGTTGCTGTAGTGCAACATATCTAAAATCCAGGACTGTGGTGGGCCTTTCCCTACGGGGATCATAAATATAAAATGCAAATGCATATTATACAACACCAATAGCATAAATTATAAAAATACATTAATGAAATAATATATATGGTATAGCAAGGGCGTTGCTGCACAGCAAAATGATTATGAAATGCTTAAACCTAACATAGAAACCATAAGGGAGAAAAATACAAGTTATTGGTACCAATTATTAATTAGCTATGTAGCGGGACTTTGAATTTCGCCGCGCTGCACTCGTTCCCTCAGACATGAATTGTGCCGTCGCAGCGGTATGAGCGCTCGACGGCAGAGAAAATACTAAAATTGTAACTCTTTTTTGTTTTCTATCCGTTTCTTTATTGTCTCTTGATAGCCGAAGCTTAAGGCAGCCGTGATCTGATTAAGACGAAAAAAACTTATTAATGTGTAGACATTGTGGAAGTTGTTATGAAATTCGGAGGATGGAGAGTAGCAAAGTAAATTAAATTGCATACAGTATCAAGATGATTTTAATTGGTATAAATTAGTGATACCTGGACGATTGCAAGATTTCGGAGCAGACTTTTCACGCAGAAATGAAGGAGATTTTTGAAGACCTGGACGCCGCACGAAAGAAGACAAGTTAACCTGGTAAAGGATGAACTCTTATCTACGTCATTTCCCCCTGTCGGTTACATTTTGTTATTCTCTGTTCTTTTTCAATACTTTTTGTAGTGGAAATTGGTTTAACTTTTGCTCAAAAACGCCACAAGGACCACCCCAACAATAGCTTTTCTGTAATACGAAGTCCGATTTGCTTTTCATTCTTTCCCCTTTTTCACGGTCATTTACGATTTTAAAAAACCCATTTTTATTCACCATTTCTTCCCACATTTTCAACCTTTTTCTTTTCTTCTCTTCCATTTTTCTTTTTTTTATTAACCACTACAGCTATCAACTGGCAACGCATAGTGGGTCAGACATCGCTCAACACTTCTAATCATACAAGATGCACATTATACTGGGTGATGAAACAATTTATCAAACTCGGTGCTTGGTGAGGCCGTTAGCGTTACGAAACGGGCGAGAGGTAGAAACAGACAGAGGCAGGTTTCAAGTTAGTGATGAGATTGCAGAGCAGCAGTGCAGCGTGTGGAGCGCTGAGATAGTGGAACAGCTGTGCGGCGCGTGTTATGCTGAGATAGCTGGGCAGCAACGCGTGTCTTGAGTGAGCGACACCTTGGGGCGTTGGAACGAACCATTCACAAAACGCAGTCTACGTAAATTAGTAACATTAGAGTGGATTTAGTGATTGTTGCGAAAAGTATTCCAACTCCTTTCACGAATGAATCGCTAAATATGAGTTGAATGAGCCGTGAGGGGCACATAATGGTGAAGCCATTTACGAATTTGGAAAAGGAGCAGGGAAGTCGCTTAGTAAGGTGCTTCAAACTACACGGGAGGTGGTAGGGTGGTACTATACTTCGGGGGAGGCTCGGAAATGCAAAGCACCACCAAACTAAATGGCGGTACACGGGAAAACACACCATAACGGCGCGCTTCGTTATTGCAATGCTTTTCTGTTTCGCATTCCATCAGCTGGAGGTTGTTTGCTTCTAAACTCCCCTCGGAGTTATAGTCTGATCAGCGGACATTTTAAGGGCTTAGGTGTGCAACTAAATTTACGGGTGGGTTTTCAAGTGGGTGAAGTCGCCCAGGCATTGAGACAGAAGGATGTAAGAAATCACGTTTGCAACAGGTATTACATAAGAAGTGATAAGTTGCTATTCTTGGATTAATAGCAAAGACAGTTCTAATATGCCTTGATCCCTTTAACAGCAGCAGGCAGCTGCAAGTATGGCTTGGTGAGAGGGGAAGGAAGGGGGAAGGGGACTTAGGCGGCGACAGCTGGTAGGCTAGTGGAATGGTGCGGATTGGAGAGTGGCGGGAAAGTAGCAGTAATGTCAGGTGTTTGAAGTGACTCCACCCCTCGCATTATGGCCGCCGTACATGCGACTCCTCATTGACAGTTCCAGCTGATTCTGACAGGCAGAGCACATGTGTTTACAACTTCGTGGTATTAGAGTTCGAATGGGAAAATTACTTAATGGAATCACTTCTTCATACAATATTCTTGTTTAAAATTAACTGTATTGGTACTGAACACAGAGCTGTTGTCCGACCACTAGGCGTGTCATAACACATAAACAACGTAAATAAAAATAATGAAAGTAAAATACTGGTTGGAACTAGGAATTAATTGGGCTACGCCAGCATTGCAGAACAGGCTGAGTAGGTAGAGCTCTGATAATCTCCTTCAGAGCCGGCCGCTGGTGGCCGTGCGGTTCTAGGCACTACAGTCCGGAAGCGCGTGACTGCTACGGTCACAGGTTCTAATCCTGCCTCAGGCATGGATGTGTGTGATGTCCTTAGGTTAGTTAGGTTTAAGTAGTTCTAAGTTCTAGGGGACTGATGACCTCAGATGTTAAGTCCCATAGTGCTCAGAGCCATTTGAACCATTTTTTTGAATCTCCTTCAGAGAGGGATGCTATGGTAACATCTTAGTTATCATAGCATGGGAGCATAAAATACATATTGTATGTGTAGAATGTTCATCTGCAAAGGAAAATAATAAGGTGGTTATTTGAGCCTTGTTACTTTTTCCTTTGGCTGATATAACTGGTAAGTAAGAAGAAGTACCTGGGTGTTTAGTCCTTGGATGTAAGGGCATATGGGTGTTTAGATCTCAGAGAGTATCTAAGGCGAGCTGGGGGTGGTGGAACTTTCCGTTTTCTCCGCTTCACAGGGGGAACAGAACGTGCTGAAGATCCGGCGCTTGTCTTAGAAGGTGGGGGGAGAGGCATAGTTCCTAAATAGGGTTTTAGCCTATCAAAATGGATGATCACTTTGCGGTCGGGCAGTTGTAATTCTGCATTAACAGGAGAGGTGAGCCGAATAATTGAATATGGTCTATCATACAGGGGGTTAAGTTTCTTCACTCTTCCTTTCTTTACACTAGTTTTTTTTAGTAAAACCAAATCACCAACTTTATAGCAGGGGAGGATGGCATTTTTATTGCTTCTTTCTACTGCTTCCTGACTGCCTTGTGATTGTTTCCTTGTACCTTCTTCCAAATGGTCCTAAGGCGGAGGGCTAGCCCCTTAACAGCTGTGTGATCGATTCCCAGAGGTAATTTATCGATCTCAAAGGAGGATTCCGTAGGGTGGCCAAACACTATCTCGTATGGGGTATGTTCAGTGGCTTCGTGGAAACGGCTATTGCATGCGCTTGCCACTTATGGAATGTATCTTTGCTAGTCACTGTGAGTTGAGTTGATGTAATAGGAAAGTATTCATTTCACAGTGCGATGGACATGTTCAATGTGGCCATTTGCCTGGGGGTGAAAAGGGGTGGTTCTCCATTTCTTAATTCTCAGCAATTTGCACACTTGGACAAATAAGGTGGACATAAAATTGGTTCCTTAATCTGTTATGAAGGCTTCTGGGCTTCCGAAAGGAAGCATGTGCTACAGTTTCAGCTGACTTGTCAGTGATGGGTACCAAAATAAGGTATCGGGAAAAGTGATCAATAATAGATAGAACATATTTACTTCCTTGTGTACTTACAGGAAGTGGCCCGACTATGTCCAAAGCTATGAACTGAAAGGGTTTTGGTGCCTCAGGAGGAGATTGTAAGGTAATTTTGATTCGTGGGGTTGGTGCTCTTTGGGTGCATGGTAGGCAGTTTTTTATATACTTGGCAACATCTCGCCATCTTTTATCCTACCGATACTTCGCGCAATGCAGGCGTTTTTGGCTCTTCGTCCACTATGGCAAGCTTGGATGCTGTTATGGCACTGGACAATAATTCTTGATTGCAAGTCTTTAGGTATTACCATACGCTTACCCAGGGTGGTCTTGCTGTATAGAATTCCATCCTCTGTGACAAAATCCAGATGGGAGCGATACTGGCAGCATTTTGCATCATTTTCCTAGGAGTCTTTTAATTCGTCAATTAACACATCGTCTGTTTGAGCTACTCTCACTTTTCTACTAAGGGCGTCAGCATTCTGATGCAATCTTCCAGCTTTGTGTTGCACTTGGTATTCATACTCACTCAGTTTCAGGGCCCAGCGATTGAGACCGCTGATAGGGTCTTTTAAACTTAATAGCCACTGAAGTGCTGTATGATCTGTTACTATTGTAAATTTTCTCCCATAAAAATAGCATCTAAAGTAGTTAACTCAAAACATTAACGTCAGTAATTCTTTCTCTGTAGCGCTGTAATTAATTTCTGCCTGGTTCAATACTTTGACTCTGAATAGCTCCCACTGCAAAGTCGGACGCGTCACATGAGAGAATGAATGGTTTTTCGAAATCGAGATAGATCAATAAGGGGGAATTAATCAGAGCATCTCTGATATGCTGCGCAGTAGCTTCACACTCAGGGGTCCATTGGTAAGAGTATGGGGGTTTAGCTAATGTGGCATAGTCCTTTACAAAACGGCTATAATAATTGCTGAGTCCCAGAAAGCTTTGCAATTCTTTTACATTCTTGGGGAAGGGAATGTCCTACTGGCTTCAATTAGACGGAGATCTGGCTTTACTCCATCTGCACTAATAATATGCCCTAGGTATTGTACTTGACTCTCAGCAAATGATCATTTCTCTATCTTTAAACTTAGATTAGCACTTCTTGGTCTAGACAAAACATTTCTTAATCTGGTAACAAGCTCAACTATGGTCCTGGAAAAAACAGTGATATCATTGTAGGCTTCAGTCCTCCTAACAGTAAGTCAGCAAATCATTGGAAAATGGTTGGCACGTTGCGCAGCCCGAATGGCATTCTCAGAAATTCATATAGACCGGAGGGGAACTACAAACACTGTTTTTGCCCTGTCCGGTGGTGCAATCGGTATTTGGTGGTACCCACTCTTCATATCAAGTGTAGTGAAGTATTTGCAATTTCATAACCAGTACAGTGTTTCGTCGATACGGGGGAGAGGGTAAGCATCAGGAGTGGTTACCTTATTCACTGCTCTCATATCGACACAAAGACGGTAGATCTTCTCTCCAATGATTGATTTCTTGGGGACCACAACGATTGGGGATGACCAGGGACTGGTGGAGGGTTGTATTATCCCTGCCTCTAACTGCTGTTGAACAGTTTCCTCCACAACAGGCTGGAAGTGATACGGTGTTCTATATGGTTTCTGCACAATGGGCCTTGCATCTCCAGTGGGAATTTCATGGTAAACGAAGTCAGTAGCCGGAAAATAGCGCCTTTCCTTGAATAACCAGGAGTGTTCTTCCAAGGCAGAGTACAATTTGTTTTGGTCAGCCTCAGACAGATGAGCTAACTTACCATTAAATTGGCAGACTGGATTTGAGACAATTTTTGGAATTCTTTTGTCAATTATATCTTCCTTAACATTAACCTATCAATTTCTGCTTGGAGGGTAGCTACTGGGTCTGGTTTTTCCGTAGGTGGGGAGTTTCCTTCGCTAGTGGTGATACCATGTGTTTGAGGCATGGTTACAATTTTAGGACACCTGGTGCTCGCTGAAAACTTTACAATGAGAGCACAAAAAGGGCCTACACTGGACAGCAAGGAGGCGGTGGCAAAGAAAAACTGAGCAACGAACATACAGGATCCATAGTTGTGGCAATGGTAGGTCGTCGACGGCTGCATCTCGTTGGACGATGGCAGCAGAAAACGACAGCGAAGATGATGTAGGTGTGCAAGGTTCCTCAGCTAGTTGCCTGGAACATGCATGTTTCCTGGATGGTGGCGGGCGGCTAGAACATACGACCGTGCTACATCGGAGCGGCGTGGGGGATACCTACCCGCAGCGTGGCGTAGCACCAGACTGCCTGGAAGCGTCAGTGGCAGGGCTGGCTGTGTGGCGCGGCGAAGCGCTTGACCACACAAGCAGCCTGGCGTTTGCTGGGGCAGCTGTTTGGAAAGAACGCCGCAATGGTAGAAGCCTGCGTGGCAAACCATGATGCATGTGCATGTTATTGCACATCGCATCTGGCGCCTAAATGTGAAGTACTTCTGGCAGCTTCACTGAGTACAGCAGTTAGATCAATAAGACGGGCCTAACCGTGAGCTATCTCACTTCTAACGCCAGATGTTAATATGTCAGGATTGGCCAGGAGGGGAAAGCAGTAGGCACCCGTCGAGGTGAAAAATCAAACATATTTTAACCGCATAAATGTTTAATGCCGTAAAAAGGAAAGGCAGGCCTAGAGAGGCCACCAAAATTGAATGGGCTACCGCTCCAAGAGAGCAGGAAAGGAGAACGTCTGGTCGGGTTGGAAGCTGCCCGCAGAACAGACCGGACAACGTGTCCACTCCCAGTGGCTGGCCACGGTTCCACCCTCAACTGACCACCTCCCAGATGGTCCCGGCGGAGGTTCGAGTCCTCCCTCCAGCATGGGTGTGTGTGTTTGTCCTTAGGACAATTTAAGTTAAGTAGCGTGTAAGCTTAGCGACTGATGACTTTATCAGTTAAGTCCCATAAGGTTTCACACACATTTGAACATTTGATCACCTCCAAGTGTCCCTATTGGTCGGCCAAATCGAAGTGTTATCTCATCAGCGATACGTGAATTTAGCTGCTGATGGTTCAACACGTGAGTTTCAAAGTGGTTATGTCTAGTTCTGGGCAATGTGACTGAGACACTGCAACTAGCCGCCAGGCATGTGGCACTGATGAACATCAAGTGAAAAATAAAAATCAAATTTTTATACTAATAAATCCACTCAGTAATGGCCCCCAATGTACAGATAGTTAACTACTTGCAGTACTGGAATTAAAGTATGGATTCTTGCTGAAACTAAATTGATGTCATGAACAATCTTCCTTGCAGCATAAAGAAGAATACAATGCAGTGTTCAAATACTGAATGCACAAAAATAAATGATGTATATAGGATATATTTTTTTATTCTGTCCATGGAGATTTTTAGAATGTCTGATTTTGCAGCAAACTTGGTGCTTAACAAAAACTCAATTGTTCGATTACTACACACACACACAAACACAGAGGTTATTATTAGGTAGCATTGACATCATTAAGTTACCTCTAATTTTCTGTGGTTGTCGATCATGTAGTCAATCCATGAAATCCTGACGATTAGCACAAACGTATTTTAAGATGTCTTGCAGGAGGGAAGAAATTACTGCCTCTTCTTATGATTGCAGGCAAAAGTCATGCTTATGAACGAATGTAGCATCTACCACACATTATTGATGTAAGAGTAAAAACTACACATCATTTTTGTGTGAGATCTTAAACATAAGTAGTCTCTAGCGAGACTGAAACAAAAAGATTCACACAATCATAGCTTTCGGCCATTAAGGCCTTTGTCGGCAGTAGACACACACACACACACACACACACACACACACACACACACACACACACATACACACACACACACACACACACACACACTCACGCAAGCGCAACTTGCACACAGTCTCAGAGAGCTGAAACTACACTGCGAACAGCAGCACCAGTGCATGATGGGAATGGCGACTGGGTGGGGGTAAGGAGGGGTAGTATTGTGGGAGTGGCGGACAGTGAAGTGTTGCAGTTTAGACGGAGGGTAGGAGAGAAGGTGTGGAGGGGGGAGAGGGTAAGTAGTGGAAAGGAGAGAAATAAAAATAAAAGAAATTAAAAGACTGCGTGTGGCGGTGAAATGACGGCTGTGTAGTGCTGGAATGAATGTGTGATTAACTATTGCCCACTTGCTGGTGTTGAGCAGTGCGCTATATAAATGACCAAGTTGTGTGTCATGCCCAGAACATTTCACAATGACAACTTACAGAGCGAACATCCAAGGTTTCTATGCTATTTCAACGCATACACAGATGACATTCTCAGCAAGAATTACATCACTGAGGCTTTCAAGTATGTGAACTGTGCTAAAGCACTAAGGAGTGCAAAGTGGCTTTCATTTCTTTCACGGACTCCACTGGAACGATCCTGGTATACCTTATAAAGAAATGATGCCGTCACTTCAAATATTCAATCATTCTGAGGCCATAATCTACGTCAAAGGTGAGGAGAAGATCACACGGATGCAGCGAATCTTCAAGCTTGCAACTATTCAAGACCTGGAATTTTATGGGTGTGCCGCTATCCGTAAGCTCGAGAAGAAGAAGGTGTATCAAAACAGTGTTGCATCTGCTTATGAAAATTTAAAATTACTTTTAAGTTGGATTAATGAAAATAAATGAATTTTTTACCTCACAGTCTGTGTTTTTATGTCTTTCTACCTAGCTCCTACTTAGATAGTATGTAGCTTTGCCCTGATCCTATGTTTGTGGCTTTGTTCAAGCACAGGAGGTATAATTTCAGCCATGTTTGCTATATATCTTTCGAAGCAGACACGATCGAGTGCCACCTGTTCCCATAAACCTATACATGCAGTGCAATAGGCGAAATCCCGTGCAATCATTACATATATTTTGTTTGTCAACTTAAATGTAACCTCCCTCGTGCTTTAAACTAATTTCTTGTGAACAGCCTTTATATATAACTGTAAGGGTAAGGACTTGTGAAATAACAACGAAGACTTACGGGAACGAATAACAATTTTTTATTCGGACATAAATATTCACATCAATAATACAGATTTTCATCCACAAATCTTGTTGTTTTTACAATACACAAAGTAATACTGCTTTAACTTCCTAGTTCTTGTTATTGTTTGAAATTTTTTTATTTGCAGTTCTTGATTTTAAAAATAATAGTACTGGTTGAAAAAATTTTGTACTTTACATTGCAGTACTGTTTACAGCTATTGTAGAGGTATAGTTCCTCTTATACTAATACTATTACTAGTGAAATTCCACCCAAACAGAAGATTTAACTTATACTTTGAACTGGGTCGCTCTAAACATTTTAAATCTCAAGCAGCTGATATTTAATAATATAATGAAGTGGCCCTAAAATGTCCATCACAAACAGCTGCACTGAAATAAATGGAGTGGAACTCACACTTATAACTAATATGACTTGGACAGCTAGCGGTAGGTGAAACTTAAAAACTAATCTATTTACACATGCACTCACAATCACATATACATAAGCATATGATGTGCAAAAGTGAGAAATACAGTAAACTATTTTTCCCCTTCATTTACAATTTTTTAACTTTTTGATGATTTTAATTCAATTTTTTATTTTTTTATATATGTGTTGCACATTCTTAACTTTTTAAAAATTTTATAATTTTTTTCCTTCACATACTGCTTATATATTCAGGCATAGGTATTATGCTACTTATTCAGAAAAAAAGCAGAATATATTTACACACTGGCATACATATTTACACAGATATCTGCAGTCAAATGCACCTACAAGCATACGTACAGACACACATGAGCATTCACACATGCAGGCACACCATACATCACACATACAATATTTTAACTGTGATAAAAGAACCATACTATTAGGTACAAGCTCTCACTCTGCCAGTCACTCACTCTCTCTCTCTCTCATTCACACCCTCGGAGTCCCCCACCCCTCTTGCACTTCATGTAAATAGTGTGAGTATGGGAGGGTTTCAATCCCATCATCACAAATAGTTCTTTTATTGTCATGAGGTGACAATCCGACTTTAGACTGCAGCACACTGTGCACCTCATGGCCTTGTGATCGAACACTAGTTTGATGTACCAAATGTGGAGGTTGCAGTGCAACACTGCGAGCACCAGTGTACAGGCACTGCAAGTAGTCTTTGACTGTGAGGACATGGGATGCTGCACATTGCACACCCCTAGCCCGTCTCTGGGTGGCTCCATCTATTGTATGATATGCATATGTTTTGGATCTTAGACCCACAAACTCCACAGTCAGTAAATCATCCACCTCACCTTTCAGGAACAATAGTGTAAGGATTATCAGCTGCATATCCTGATGTGTTGAATTTATTACCATGACACCTAATTACTTCATATTAATCTCTGTTCTTCACTCAACAGGTGAAGCTATCTGTAGCCATATAAAGTAACTTTGATCCCATGAAATGAGTTTTAGCAATCTCATAGTGGAAAGGGTACATGTGGAATCTGAAGATATCCAATATACACATTCCAAAATAGATCAGTTTCATAAACTCTACTGAAACTTCGACATCTCCACAGCAACAAAGTTCTCATTTAAAATAGTGACTCACTTAAAATTTGGTCTGGCAATGGAGTTTCTTATGCCCCGATGCCCATCCCATTCAGTCCTAATCAAAATATCACGTTTGTTCCTTGCATTTCTCATGGTTTTACCGAAAAGGAAATTATTCGTCAACTTATAAAAATCTTTTTCAAAATCACCAGTCGTGCCTGCCCTCTTCTTGGTATTTAATTCAATATACTCCTTCAACCAGGGGAACTGATTGAAGGAGATAGCCTGGGTGATTCTACCTAGCTCCATCCCTAAGCTGAGACACAAGTGGAGATTATGATAATCAATTACACACCTCTGCTTATGTCCAGCAGTGGTCATCAGTTTAGGGATAGTGCTTCCTCATGGAACTTTTGCTCTGGACATAACGGCAAGTCACTTGTCATTTCATGCAAACTAACAGGCATATATGCGGTCTACCTCCACCACATACCCTACATCAGAATCAACTGCCAGACCCAATCTTTTTCCACCTAATACCTCTAATTCATTTTCGGGCACCCGGTGAAATCCCCTAAACAGCAGTGGCTGCATCATGGCATGCCCATGTAAGTTATTCACATCCAAATATAGAATATAACTTGAATCTATACATATATATTTTCACTTAAGAAATATTTGTTGTGGCAGAATCAGAATTTATTGTCACTTATTGCTTGAATATTTTTTTTCTTTTTTTTTCTGTACAGAATGAAGTTTATCTTCCTGAATGCAGAAGTGCATTTTGCAAAGAAACAAGGATACAGCATATGCTATGCAAAACAAGTATTTTAGCCTTGAACACTGATAAAAAAAACTGAGAAAATAACCTGTCAGGTTGGAGAAGCAAACAAGATGACAAAACCATATAATGCAACGCACTGCTGTTTCAGAGTTGAACTACCATACCAACACGTTATACTATGAACTGTACATCCCACTAGTATGAGAATATAAAACGTGTGCACACCATGCAACAATCGGACTACACTACCAGTACCAGTACTACCTCGTAGCCACAGGGGAAAAAGAATTACAAGATTTTGTGGACACCATTGAAGGTAACGGAAAAATTGTGGAATGAAAATTAACACAAACAAAATAAAAGTATTGGCACTAGGAGGAAATAAAGAAATAAAAGTTATGCTGAATGGAGAAATAGTAGAACAGGTGCAAAATTTTAAGTATCTTGGAAGCAAGATAGACACCGACTGGAAGTGCAGCACAGAAATTAAAACAAGGATAGCAATGGCAAAAGAGGCATTTTATAAGAAAAGCAGCAGTCTGGACAGAGAACGAAGAAAAAGCATCATAAAATATTTTGTATGGGGTGTTCTGTATGGTACTGAAACATGGACTTCGAGGAAGAAAGAGAGAGAAAGGCTGGAGGCTTTTGAGATGTGGACATGTTGGAGGATGGAAAGAATAAGTTGGATGGACAGAGTAAAAAATTAAGAGGTAGTGAGAAGAGTGGAAGAGAAAATACGGTTACTAGATGTAATAAAAAGAAGAAAAAGAAATTGGATTGCACACATATTAAGAAAAAATGATGGAATGATAAAAACAGCTTTAGAATGTTATGTAGAAGGGAAAAGGAAGCAAGGAAGGAAGAGATATCAGATACTGGATGATGTGATGGACAGTACAACATACACCAGCCTTAAGAAGGAAGCAATGGATCAGAGAAAGTGGAGAGGCAAAGGACCTGATAATATAGCAGAAAACTGATGATGATGACCAGTACCAGTTGTACAATCACACTGCCACAATATTAAGCAATAAAACTGTAGTGTACTGCTTATATGCAATGATTTTCTTTCACTCTATTAGTTGAAATATTTTAGTATTCTGTTCCTTGTCACTTTGGTATAGGATGATGTATGTTCACGCACTCATCGACCTTAAGTAGATTTGTGTCTGGGTGATTTTCTCTGACCTGTCTGTAAATATAGTGAGCACATGATAGGGCATTTTATTTTTAAAGAATCTGAATACTGTTTCCAGATAATTCAGTGGGTAAGAAGATGACCTATGCTTTGTCAATGCAAAATGTAAAGCAGATGACTGGAAAAATTAGTTAACAGTATCGCAAAATGACTTGGACCAGAAAATTATGGTGTTAAAGCACATACGTGATATAAGACCACAAATAAATGTATAATGAATAAATGCTTTCAGTGAAAAGAAACAGTGATCAGTTAATAGGTAAAGAGAAGTAACTCAGCGTGTGTTGGCAGGAAGTAAGTGCAGGACCGTAAACTTGGTTCCTGGTGATGTGTTATAATGACTTCCTCCAAGCAAACGATATTTTTAGCGAGTTTAAAAGTTGTTTACTTTCCTCAGAAAACTGAAAACCTTTCAAATGAACAGGGCATGTCACTGAATGGATTGGTGGATTTGCCAGCACGAATATTTCAAAGAGCACACGAAGACAAACTATCTAAAAGAGAAACTTCGTGTGAGTAATTTACTTCGTTTCCAACCACCACGTGCCATCCAAGTTACCAGTGTGGCGAGAACAAACTTAGCATTGTCGATTTTCACTGAAGCAATAGACATGATTGTACGTTTAAATAACTATGCTACCATGCGATTTTGGAAGATAAGTTATGATTCAAAGACTGTTATGTGACTTACTGATATTTAATTATTCTTGGTAGAGTAAAGACTATCACATCCCAGCAGGGAGAATCTTAAATTCCACTGGAGACAAGCTATATTTGTACAGTGGGCAAGGTCAAAGTTTTGAAAATTAACTGCATAAGACACAAGAAAATTTTTTATTGTAAATAATTTTAAACTTATAGTAACAGTAAAGAAAACTTTGTATGACTTACCTGTATGTATATGTAAATAACTTTATGTATTTCAATTTATTATGTGTGCTGAGTCGTGCAATCCCTTCAAAGAGATTGATGCAGTGGTACAAATGTTTCATGTACTCCTGGAATCTGGAGCCACTACAACTGTCCACATGAACGCTTGATAAACAAATCTATGAGACAACACTGGCTGATCACGTGAGAAGGATGTCACGCTTTGTGCTGTGCTGCATTATGCGACAAGAGGTCACAAGTGTTTAGTCTCCAATATGAACGAGAACTAATGTGTCACTCATCACTTGAACCAGCATATATGTGCATATCATTGTTAAAAAATAATCCCGAACGAAAATAATTCATTGCAACTACGAGGGTGGTTTGAAAAGTTCTCAGAATGGAAAAGAAAAAAAAAATGAACTTACATCACTGAAACTTTATTTAGGTTTCAAAGTAGTCTCCTTGTAGGTTAATACACGCAGTCCAACAATGTACCAGTGCCTTGATCCTGTCTCAAAAATGAGTTTCCTCCAGGCCTGAAAAATAGTTGTCAACTCAGGCTATCAGTTCCTCGATTGAAAAGAATCTTTGTCCACCATGAAAAATTTTCAGCTTTGGGACGAGATGGAAGTCTAATGGAGCCAGGTGAATAAGGCAGGTATGGCAACAATTCATACCTTAGTTCATGTAATTTTGACATGGTGATGGCACAGGTGTGTGGGCGCGCATTGTCTTGATGGAAGATGACTTCCTTCCTTGCTAAACCTGGCCTTTTTTCACACATCTTTTGTTGCAATTTGTCCGGGAGGTTAGCATTGTATTCTACAGTAATTGTTTGCCCAGTGGCGAGATAATCTACAAACAGAATCCTTCACATCCCAGAATACTGATTCCATGACCTTTCCCACTGAAGGAGTTGTCTTTGCTTTCTTTGGTGGCGGAGAATCAGCATGTTTCCACTGCATTGACTGTTGTTTTGCCTTTGAGGTATAGTAGTGCACCCAAATTTCATCTGTGGTCACAAGCCAATGCAACAAATCTTATTTGTTTTTCCTAAAATGGGCAAAACATTGTTCCAATATGTCCATTCTCATGCGTTTGTGATCCAGCGTCAAGAGTCACGGCACCCATCTTGCAGATTTCATTTCTAATTCTTCCATTAAAATGTGATATACCCATTCAGATGACATCTGGCAAGCATGAGCAGTTTCACACACTGTGAATCGGCGATCCTCCATGACCATTTTGAGCACTTTTGCAATGATTTGTGGAGTAGTGACACATCTTGGCCAAATACTGCGTGGATCATCATTTAAGCTCTCCCGACCAAATTTAAATTCATCTGTCCACTTGGCAACAGTTGACTATGAAGGAGCAGAGTCCCCCAGTGTATTCTGGAAATCTGCATTAATGATGTCCTTTGCTTTCATACCTTTCTTTACAAAGTACTTAATCACTGCTCAAATCTCGATGTTTTCCTTTTTCGTAAATCACTATGTGGGAACAACAGAGCTATGCCACCACCCCAGCTCTCTTCCAAGAGCACTGACATGGCACATGTTTACAGGGAACAGTCCAATGAATATTACATGAACAACTTGTTGCGCTAGCCCTGACCTCTCGTGGTGATTCTGAGAACTTTTCAAACCACCCTTGTAGAACCTGAAAGGTGAAATCAGGACACTGAATGGCTCCTCATCAAAATATGGACTTCATAGCCATTGAAGGGGTAATTTTCTCTTATGCTGTAGTTTAAAACATTAGTGAAATGAATGTCAAAGATTAATTTGTGTCTTAATAAATAACAGAAGGCTCAGCCTTCACATATTTTGGGAGACAGCAAGAGAAGTGCTTGCTGTCCTTCTACCTCTTCTGCATCTGATCAGCCATGTGTAAGTATTTGTTTCTTATACTGCTGTGACTTCGTGATTAACTATAATATTTGAAGGCAATTCTACTGTACTCATTACGTTACAGATACAGTCATATTCTCCTAAATTTTGATGTATTAACTTGTCTTGTTTCAGAATATTTTTCAGATCAATTATCAAGAATATGCAAAAGGCTGATGTGGCCTCAAATCCACCATTGGCAGGATTTGTTAACTTGTTCAAAATTCTCTTTTCATTGTACAACTGAACCTGAATCTTTAGTGACAAAGTTTGAACATGTATCACGATTATTACAGCAGTAAATGATTATCATGTTAGGATTACTTATTTACATTAACCCCATTCTAAATTACAACAGACCACATCAGGAACTTGTGTGTTTTTGAACACCTACTTGGAACAGCCACTACCGAAAAGGTAAAACAACTTTCATATGCGGTTCGATCAGAAATGGATAATTATTTTATTTTATTGAAAGGTAACATATGTCGAACAGAAGTACTGCCTAATCAATTACTCAAGGAGCTTCTGATACTGTCCTCCCTTCTGCTTTATTATCATCTGCAACATTATCATGAGGAGGAATACTCCTTTCTGTTGCGTATTGTCACAGGTGACGAAACATGGTGTTACCATTTCGAACCGGAAAGCAAGCAGCGGAAACATGCAACTACAAAGGCCGTGCACACCAGTTCTGGTAAGGTCATGATATCCTTCTTTTTTGACTATAAGGTCCCACTGCTTGTCAAGTTCCTGGAAAAGGGAACCACCATCAATGCCCAGCATTGTCAAGCCACTTTACAGCACCTTAGACAAGTCATCAAGCCGAAATGCCAAGGTATGTTGTCCAATGGCATTATCCTCCTGCATGATAATGCCCGATCACACACGGCCAATGCAGTGAAGATGACATTGCAGCAGTTTCAGTGGGAAATGCTGGAACATCCACAGTACAGTCCTGACCTTTCACTGTGTGACTTTCATGTGTTTGGACCTCTAAAACAAGCTGTACTCGGACATTGATTCACAATGGACGATGAAGTGTGTGAGTGGGTCCAGGCCTGTATCCGACAGCAGCCTACTAGCTTCTTCAAGGATGAAATCGACCGTCTAATGTCGCAATGAGATAAATGTGCGAACAGTTTTGGTGACTATTTTTGAGTATGTGTACTGTGTATAACTACATTTTTGAGCTAATAAAATAGCTACTGTTACTTTACACTAGTGACAGGTTTCATTTGAATGCCCCTTATATTATAAGGTTAAGTGTAATGAGGTATCGCAAACAGAATGATCTACTCCATGTCAACCAGAACTTCTTTCACATGGCATACTGAAAGCTTTGGAACAAGGCATTCAGGCAGATGCAGTATTTCTTGATTTCTGAGAAGCATTTGACTCAGTTCTGCATGTACGCTTAAGAGAAGATCGTCTTGTATGAGACAGCAGGCTGTACCAGATAAAAGCAATTTTCATTATTTCCTGCTGGAGGCAGAACCTATCAAGCACACAGTGAGTTGATCAAAATTAAATAGCCAATCCCACGCCATACTGGAGTTGTCCTATGAATAGCGTGTTTCATGCTTGAATTTTTTGTATTTTCGTGAGTGATAAGATGCACAGAGATAGTTTTGTGTGGCAGCAACTTATTACAAAGTAAGTGTATTTATATATTATTGCTAGCACAACATTTATTAGAGCTTACATATACAACTCAGGTGCTCTAGTTTCATTTGTGTTATTACAAGCTGGTAGATAGCCATCCATATGTTTGTTGTGAGTTGTTTGGCTGGTTTCAGACAAAGTGTAATTGGGTTGTATCAGACCTCACACTGGTAAATAAACTTCAAGTTTTGTAATGGTTTCTGGTTCTTCCAGTAAATCATGGGGAAAATACATGGCAGTTGGGACAGAGAAGATATAAAGTTGGCCATGGACAAAGTTATTTCCAAAGAAGTGACAGTACATGCAGCCAGTGCTAGTTGTGGTGTTCCTAAGACTACATTAGGAGATCGTGTCAAAAAATCTGTTGGAAGGGAAAGAGGCAACAGCTAAGCCCCACTGCTTGGCAATGAAGGTACATTTACTAGAATGTTTGATCATGACCAAGAGAAGATACTGTACAATCATGTTATGGCTTTGGGTAGTCAACTGATGCCACTAAGCAAATCTGAATTTTTAGAACTAGCTTACAAACTTGCTGAAAAACTAAAAATGAAACACTGCTTCAATAACAAAAACATTGATGGCTGGAAAAGATTTTATAATAACTTTATGAATTGACACCTGAACTGAAGATGAGAACAGCCAAGTCGACAAGCCTGCAGTGTGCTGTTGGTTTCAGTAGGGAAAAGTGCACCATATTTTTTGATAAGCTAAATCAGCTTATGGAGAAATACAAGTTCACAGTGTCATGGATATTTAATATTGATGAAAAAAGTGTATCTTGTGTGCACGACAACAGACTTGTACTGTCTATAAAAAAGAAAAAAACAAGTTGGGAAATTAACATTTGGGGAGAGAGGAAGGAATGTGTCTGTTCTGTTGTCAATAAATGCAGCAGGAGATCAGTTCATCCCTCCATTGTTTGTATTCTTTTGTGCAAGGATAGCCAATGACTTAAAAATGCACCCTCCACCACGAAGCACATTTGATGGTCTGATGAGTGAATGGATCACTAAAGACAGATTCCTGAAATGGATGAAAGGTTTTGTTGAATGCATAAACCCTACCGAGAAGAGATCAGTCTTATTGATCACAGATGACCACAACAATATTGACATAATCCTCTATGCAAAACAAAATTGTATTCACATGATGTCTGCCACCTCACATTTCCCATATAATGAAGCACATGGTTTTTGGATGAGGTAGTACTGTAACATGAAAATAACCCTTAAAGATATAGCTGGGCTGGTTAATTCCACTTTTCCAGAGTCTGTGCAAGGGAATTGGTACAATCTGGGTTTGAGTGCACTGGAATGTATCCATTGAATCCAAATGTGTTTTCTGACTTAGACTTTGTGGGGTCACTGACCAACTCAACACCAGAAGCAGACAAGAGACCAAAAACTCAAGTTCAGACATCAATTAATCCTGACCAAGAGGAACTTCATTAGTCAGCTAATGCTTCAAACATGCCTAATAGACATGAGCCTAAATCAGACAATCCTGCTGATGAAAGCCCAAAGCTCACCCAGCCTTCAAATGCAGGACCATCTCGTACTTCATACTTGTCTGAGGCTCCATACCAAACTTGTGGCCAGTGCCAAGAAGTAGCTACTTTGATATCACTGAACACTCAACAGATATTGGCAGAAATGTCACCACTACCAATCAGTTCAAGTGCAAAGTACAAAGTACGAGAAGTGGAACCTAACATCTACACCTTACAAAAATATGCTTGTAGCTAAAGAGGCACTTATCAAAGAGAAGGAAGCTAAAACACAATGAAAGAAGATGAAACAAAAAATAAAGAAGGAGAAATTATAAAAATAATGCAGATAAGCAGAAAATTATAGCTGCAGTGTTCCTCCATCTTCTTCATGCAGGAGAGCTCCATTCTTTCCAACTGTTACTACATCTTCTTCACATATTCCCAACTGCATAATCTGCGGGCAGTGTTACAATGAAAATTTCATTCAGTGCAACACACATAAAGGCTGGGACCATGAACAATGCACCAATATTGAAGACACATTATTTTGTCATTGTGATTTGTGTAAGAACAAAAAATAAGCACTAGTGACTATTGTTTTTTAGTTTTTCACTTTTATTTTCTATTGTATTTCAGAGCCTAATAGAAAAGTATTTTATATGTTTGAGAATTCTTGTAAGTAAACAGTTAGCATTTGTGATTTATTCTATTATTTAATTACCTCAAGAGACCAGTTTCCTACAGTTTTATGTATGTCCGATAGCACCCTCCACTTTTTAGGATACTGATTTGTGTCACCTTTGATTTCTTTACAGGAGTTTATATATTACTAGTTTTCATCTGTCGAATCACCTTTAACATGTTGTTTATAAGATAACAGGGTATCATTTTGTGCATGATGTAACTGGATATAGCTATCTACTAAAAAAAGCTAAAGTGTCTGATACCCGACAGCCTTCGCCTATTATCAAAAGCATAGTATGTGGTATCAAGTGAAATTTGTGACCTAATTGAGGTCTTTTTGGTAGAATGAGGAAGTTTTCTTGGATAGAGAGTCATCAACAGATGCAGAAGTAACTTCGATTATGCCCCAGGGAAGTGTGTTGGGACCCTTGCAAACAATATTAATAGTAACCTTGAATTTTTGCATATGATGCAGTCGTCTATAATGAAATATTGCCTGAAAGAAGCTGCATAAATATTCAGTCAGATCACTGGTTTGCAAAATATAGATGTAGATACAGATACTCGATGGTCTCTGTCAGTCGGTACATGAGGTGATTACAATGGTATCGTTCTATGCAAAGCCGTCTAGAGATTGCAGCATGACCATCACGGATTTGTGTGAACATTTACACATGTTCCCAGTGAGCAATGGTAAGGTTTTACTTTCACAAATATAATACTTAAAGAGATGTATAGTCACTTGTTTGACCACATACAGCAGCTGTCAAAAGTGATTCCCTGAGTTTTCGCCAATTTTCAGTCATAATATCTCTAGCAATATTTTCTTGTAAGAAACTAAACTAGGCTGTCTTGTGCAACTTTTTGCGCTCTCCTAAGCAAAATACTAAAAAAACTTTTCTTTGAGGTATTTTAATGTAGATACTTTGAAACAAAGTTGGTAAAAAAAAAAAAAAAAATAGAAGCTTGAAATAGGTGAAATTTAGCTTTTTGTATCTCCAGAAGTAATTGCAGAATAAACCTGAAATTTTCATGGAACAATTTACCAAGACAAGATCTTAAACTATAACTCTTTACTCTCTTACAGATTCCAAATAGTTTACAAACTGATGGCAAATTTGAAAATTTTGGTAAAAATGCAAAAAAATCAGAATTTTATTCTCACTTTTACAAATAAGAGTCTTCTGAAAATTGTTTTAAATCGTTTTCATTAGAAGGGCGATGATCTAAAGCACATAAGTAACTAGATTTGGTTTTGCACTGCAAGCATATCAGGCCCTAAAAATAATGACAAGGTGGTTATGAACTTCAAAATTTAACTGTGCATTACCAAGGCACTGGAAATGCTGGTAGTGAAATCATTGCATAACAGGTGCAGCACATATTGTATAAACTGCCTTCAGGTTTACACAATTGTCACATTCTGTAAATTTTGGTGCAGTTATAGCAGTCCGCCCGACAGTATTGTTGTTCCGTATATCCATTCTGTTTAAAAACAATCTTCAAATGATCAAACTCTTCTTTCAAATGTTCCTCGTCAGAAATGGCATAAGCTCTTTTCACCAAAGTCCGCAAAACTCCAATACGTTGGTGTGGTGGATGACAGCTGGCGCATGAAGATACTCATACTGACTGCTATATGCCATGCTCTTCAGTTTGGTCCATCACGCGAGTCAATAGAGGATACTTTTGAAGCTGTTCCTTATTTACCTTTTGCGGGAAGTATATCATCCAAAATTTAAAGAATTTTAAGAAAATATGATAATATTGTGTCTGGATGATGACACGATCTGGCTGCAAACCCGTGAAAAATAACATCCCTTTCTGAAGTTTTTCGATTTCTTTTGACTTGATCTCGTTTCCTATTCATCAGGACTTTCGATGTTTTACCTTCTCCAGAGACTATTAAACAACTGCAGAACACAATGTTGTTGTTGTTGTGGTCTTCAGTCCGGAGACTGGTTTGATGCAGCTCTCCATGCTACTCTATCCTGTGCAAGCTTCTTCATCTCCCAGTACCTACTGCAACCTACATCCTTCTGAATCTGCTTAGTGTATTCATCTCTTGGTCTCTCTCTACGATTTTTACCCTCCACTCTGCCCTCCAATACTAAATTAGTGATCCCTTGATGCCTCAGAACATGTCCTACCAATCGGTCCCTTCTTCTTGTCAAGTTGTGCCACAAACTCCTCTTCTCCCCAATTCTATTCAATACCTCCTCATTAGTTATGTGATCTACCCATCTAATCTTCAGCATTCTTCTGTAGCACCACATTTCAAAAGCTTCTATTCTCTTCTTGTCCAAACTATTTATTGTCCATGTTTCACTTCCATACATGGCTACACTCCATACAAATACTTTCAGAAACGACTTCCTGACACTTAAATCTATACTCGATGTTAACAAATTTCTCTTCTTCAGAAACGCTTTCCTTGCCATTGCCAGTCTACATTTTATATCCTCTCTACTTCGACCATCATCAGATATTTTACTCCCCAAATAGCAAAACTCCTTTATTACTTTAAGTGTCTCATTTCCTAATCTAATTCCCTCAGCATCACCCGACTTAATATGACTACATTCCATTATCCTCGTTTTGCTTTTGTTGATGTTCATCTTATATCCTCCTTTCAAGACGCTATCCATTCCATTCAACTGCTCTTCCAAGTCCTTTGCTGTCTCTGACAAAATTACAATGTCATCGGCGAACCTCAAAGTTTTTATTTCTTCTCCATGGATTTTAATACCTACTCTGAATCTTTCTTTTGTTTCCGTTACTGCTTGCTCAATATACGGATTGAATAACATCGGGGAGAGGCTACAACCCTGTCTTACTCCCTTCCCAACAACTGCTTCCCTTTCATGTCCCTTGACTCTTATAACTGCCATCTGGTTTCTGTACAAATTGTAAATAGCCTTTTGCTCCCTGTATTTTACCCCTGCCACCTTTAGACTGTGAAAGAGAGTAATCCAGTCAACATTGTCAAAAGCTTTCTCTAAGTCTACAAATGCTAGAAACGTAGGTTTGCCTTTTCTTAACCTTTCTTCTAAGATAAGTCGTAAGGTTAGTATTGCCTCACGTGTTCCAATATTTCTACGGAATCCAATCTGATCTTCCCCGAGGTCGGCTTCTACTAGTTTTTCCATTCGTCTGTAAAGAATTCGTGTTAGTATTTTGCAGCTGTGGCTTATTAAACTGATTGTTCGGTAATTTTCACATCTATCCACACCTGCTTTCTTTGGGATTGGAATTATTATATTCTTCTTGAAGTCTGAGGGTATTTCGCCTGTCTCATACACCTTGCTCACCAGATGGTAGAGTTTTGTCAGGACTGGCTCTCCCAAGGCCGTCAGTAGTTCCAATGGAATGTTGTCTATTCCGAGGGCCTTGTTTTGGCTCAGGTCTTTCAGTGCTCTGTCAAACTCTTCACGCAATATCATATCTCCCATTTCATCTTCATCTACATCCTCTTCCATTTCCATAATATTGTCCTCACGTACATCGCCCTTGTATAGACCCTCTATATACTCCTTCCACATAATAAAAGACGTAATTTGATTACCAGCAGAGTAAGGGCATATTTGCAATGTACCTCCACCTTGTCATAGTTGTTTAGGGCTCCATATGCTCACACTGCAAAGCCAAATATAGTTATTTATGTAGTTTAGAACATGGATCTTCTAAAATGATTTAAAAGAATTTGAAGAAGGTTCTTTTTTTGTAAAAGTGGGCTAAAAATACCAATTTTTGGCATTTTTTACAAAAATCGTCAACTTTGCCCTCAACTTGTTCATACTAGGACCTTGTATTTGTAAGTTTTTACAGGTTTATCCTGCAATGACATCTGAAGATATGAAAACCTGAACTTTATACTGTTTCAGATATCTGTTTTTCCGGGCAGCTTTGCTTCAAACTATCCATACTAAAATTTATTAAGAAATCTTCTTTTATTATATTGATAATGGGACTGCAAAAAGTTGTGAAACATGCTCTAGTTTCGTTTCTTGTAATAAAATATTGCTAGAGGTATTACGTGTCAATTTTGATGAAAACTCAGGGGTTTAATGTTGATAGCTGTGCTATGGGGTCAAACAAATGACTAAATCTCTGCAAGTATTAGATAGGTGAAAGTAAAACTTTACAAATTTTCAATGGGACATATGTAAATGTTCACACAAAATTTTGACGAAACCTGTGATGGTCACCTGGGAACTTTTCCCAAAATTAGGCCAATTGGCATGGGATGGCCCTACTCTTAACTAGAATAACAAAAATATTTATATATTTACTTACTGCTATCATATTCTTGAGGTTTAACATCATTCACACTTAGCTGATGCTTAAACACGTTTAGTATAGCTATTACATCTTCTATTATTGTTATCATATGCTTCACTGATTTCTTCAGCGAATGGCCACCTTCACAGTACTAGAAAATTTAGTGGTGACATGGGATAATGCAACAGTCAAAATTCAGCAAGATGTTTATTGACATGTACAAAATCATAAACAACCAGAGAAACTAAAGTGGTGAGGGTGACAAGCTGCCTAAAAAATTAAAGGGTACAACTCAGTTATCAAAATCTAAACTATAAAAAGGAGGTAATAGTAAAAGGACATTTATGATGCATTTAAACATAAATGGCTTTTATATGAAATATGTAAATGGTGGAGAAGCAAAAACTGAGGATCTACAAATTTTTTTGATACGAGGAAAAATATATTAATTCTTTGCCCAAATCAACATTGGGTAACAAATGGGTGCACCAAAATCCTTGATAAATTTAAGAGCTATGTTGTATCCAGTTGCCTTTGTATTAGTAACAAAATTCATGGTGGTTCTTGTATACTAACTAAAAATTTTCTAAATGATGAGGACATATTAGAAAATTGCTGTATGGAATTAATGAGATAAAATATTCTAATTATTTTGACATACAGAATCCCAGGTAAAGAAGTAACAAAAGTATTTCTTTTTAAACTAAGGAATCTCTTACAGAAATATGCTATGGTAATATTGGTATTCTGTGCAAAATTGTATTTATGATTCTATAGGTCCAAAATGGTAGAGGAGTAATTTGTCCCAATCAGTTTCTGATTCGAAGTTGAAATCTTATTTCTTTTAACAATTTGTTTTGTGTCCTTGTGGCCACACTTCAATATCTAACCTGCTGTCCAGGGGAAAATAAACATTAATGGCTTGCTCATGCCACACTCACTCTGAGATATGACCAGCCTAAAAACATGCTATTTGTAATAGTTGTAGAAATTCTTCCAATCCATATGTGGCATACAGAAAACCAGAGCTTAACAATATTGGTTAAAAACAGTCTTGGTTGCATTTTTTTCCCACAACTATGCGTTTTGCCTTATTTAGGTGTCTTCAGGTTGATCTACATAGAAAACAGAGAACAAATGCATCTATTTAAGAATTGCGATCACGTTGTGCAGACTTAGATAACCTAAAAGCATGTATAAACAGATCAAATACTGAAAGAGCAAATACGTTAATTTGGTATTTCTTAAACCGATCCTTTAGAGAGTGTAGCCAAAGGGCATCGTTGAAAAAATGGAAATGGGGAAAAAGTTTACCCGCATTACGTACGTCTTCCAAGTCAGTGTGTATGTTTAAGTGTAATAATTTTACTTGTATTATAAAAAAAAAGAGTTTTCTTGTTAGGTAGAAGTTCTAGCTCTGAATGACGCAGTATTGAGTGTTATATGGGGGGCCTCTTCATCTGAAATTACAGTCCTGTGTTTTTAATGTTCTCGTTCTAGTGGTATATGATACATAAAATCTGTTTATGTACTTCACCGTTATGTTGTATTATACACCCTGTTTTCTCATTTTAAATTTACCACCTTCATTTGCAATTTACTTCATCAAAATTTTAGGATAAGTTATTGTACAGGTGTTGCTCCTAGTAATTCCATCTTATTAATGTTTCATGTGCATTACATTTATACAGTTTTAGTGGGTATGTATATTCCATTTACGATCTCTCATTCTTACCAGCAGCTGTGTGGCAGCACCACCTATTGAGGTGATTCTATATTAGGCATCAGTACTAGCACACGATGCTGTGGTGCATTATGCTTACTACCTGAGCCCCATCTTATTCTGTTACTCGCTTCTGTGAACAGGAACGCGTTATGTAGGTCTTGGAGTCACTCGCGTCCATCTAGAAAAGGTAAGGCCTTATCATAAGGCTTTGGCAATATGATTACATTTCTGAGTGTCCGATCACTGGTGAATTTACTTATCTGTTTTTACTATTTTATATTTCTAGTTTTTACTTAGTTTAATGAAGGCGATGTTGGCCTGATGTATTCGATAATGCCCTTTGGCTACACTCTCTATAGGATCGTTTTAAGAAATACCAAATTAACGTATTTGCTCTTTCAGTATTTGATCTGCTTATACATGCTTTTAGGTTATCCAAGTCTGCACAACGCGATCACGATTCTTAAATAGATGCATTTGTTCTCTGTTTTCTATGTAGATCAACCTGAAGATGCCTAAATAAGGCGAAACGCGTAGTTTGGGGAAAAAAGATTGCAACCAAGACTGTTTTTAACCAATACTGTTGTAGTTATTATTATTTGTCTGAATACTGATGTATTGTTGTTCACTACACTGTCCTATTAAAAAACAGTAATAATTTTTCTCAGTGAGATTCATACTTTCACCTCAGGTGCTAGTATCTTCCTGAACAAGATTATCACTACCACCTCAGGTGCTTGGCTCCAACTGGTCTTGATCACAGGTCCTTCATTTAAAAAAAAAAAATCTCCAACATTAAGTTAGTACCATTTAAGGTGTACTACCAAATTGGCCCACACTACAGAAAGGAGTGATGTACTGGGTTCCAGAACAGCACATAATTGCAGTTATTTCAGCACGCTCAGTGACAGTGTTGACCAGACTAGGGTCTGAACTTATTTAAAAATTGCAGTTAAAAAGTCCAGGGTATGGGTCATTCCCCAGAGCAAATGTTATGTAAATGAGCCACATGTTCATGTATCTTATTTAAGTTTAACAGTACAGAGTAATTCTGATGTAGGCTAAGTAATGGATGATTATAGGAAAAGTAAGATATAACATAATTATTGAAATCAAACAATGGAAAATCCAGTACAGAGTAATGACAACATTATTAAAAGGATACTACTCACCATACAGTGGAGATATTGAGTCGCAGACAGGCACAACAAAAAAACAGCCAAATAGGTAAGCTTTGGATCAAAAGGCTTTCTTCTGAAGTAGATAATGCACATTCACACAAACACAACTCATACACACAGGGCCACTGTCTGTGGCCACTGAAGCCTGACAGTGAGTAGCTGTGCATGATGAGAGAGGCAATCTGGTTGTAGGAGGTTAGGAGGAGGCTGGAGCGGGAAGGGAGACGGATAGCAGGGTAGCGGTGGGGAAACTGTAAAGTGCTGCTTGTGGGAAGCATACAGAGATGAGGAGGAGAGAGGGTAGAGCATCTAGGTGTGGTCAGGAGGTTAGATAGATGGAAGCAGGAGGTGGGGTTGGGGGGGGGGGGGAGGGGGAGCATAAAAGAAGAGAGGTGAAAAGGCAGTAGGTGATGGTGGAATGGAAGGCTGTGTAGTGCTGGAACAGGAATAGCGAAGGGATAGGTGGATGATGGACAGTGACTAACAAACGTTGAGGCTAGGGGAGTTACTGGAATGTAGGACATGTTACAGGGAGAGTTCTCACTTGTGCAATTCAGAAAATATGATATTGGTATGAATGATTCAGATGGCATAGGCTGTGAAGCAGTCATTGAAGGGAAGGACAATGTGTTGGGTAGGATGCTCAGCAAATGGGTAGTCAAGCTGTTTCTTGGACACAGTTTGCCAGTGGCCATTCATGTAGACAGACAGCTTGTTGTTTGTCATGCCCATGTAGAACACAGCACAGTGGTTGCAGTTTAGCTTGTAGATCACATGACTGGTTTCACAGGTAGCCCTGCCTTTGATGGGATAGGTAATGCTTGTGACTGGAATGTCAAATACATTCTCCCACCATTACCTTCTCCAGTAATGGAATGGTAGAATGGTGTGTGGTTTCACCACACACTCAAAACTTTCCTCATCATCATGGTCTGAAGACTTAAGTCCTACTTGGGATGAGAAAGGAAGGCATACAACGCTCTCGCACACATATTTAGTCTGTAGCGAGTAGCTGAGGGTTTCAAGAGAATTAATCATCCACACAGCCGGCTGTCCCTGAGCTATGTACTCAGTTTGCAGAATAACCCAGCATCAGAATGAGGCACATTCAGCCTACCAATTCTCTCATATATGGAGATCAACAGTATTTGTGCACAATGGTGGATAAAAGCCCCATGTGTGGCTCGGGGATGTTACTGCGCATCCATCACTCAATTCAGTATACCCCAGACCTTACAGGGTTACTGCAAGAAGAAGTCACAATTTCTCACTTAGGCACCATTAAAATATTAGCATCTGTTGTAACTGCAACCAGGAAGGTCGCGGGGTAGCACTGACGGAAGGCTCGGCGGGACCCACGGAGAGGCCCGCGAACAACAAAGCAATGGGAAAGGACGGACACGACCAATGTAGGACAGAACGAATACGACAAGACCGAACAATAGAGTCACAAGGAAACAAACTCGTACACGAGCCAGGAAGAAAGCAGTCTAGTGCAAGCGAGGTGTAAACCGACGTAAGCGAGATTAGACTGACTGGCTGAGCAAGTGGGCGGTGCTTAAGAACGCTCTTGGGGGCGCCGCTATTGGCCGCTGGGACCATGTGTTCCACGGTGGCGCCCCCACACTAAAAGTGGGCGAGGAGGCGTGTGCCACCACAGCTTATGGTGCAGAGACCTCTATGGGTCTTCGACGTCCATGACGTCTGGCACGGATTCAAATTCCGCAGCGCAAGGTACCAGAGAATCTTTGTAATAGCCAGTGACGTGTGGTGACATACCCTACATACACTCAGTTCTTAGGTGTTTATCATGTAAAATATTAATAATATACTGCCTGAATACTTTTGTACACAATCTTGGAACTAGAGCCAGTTTTTAGTTACATTTACCCAGGAAAAACAAACATAAAACTCAAAACTTATAACAGGGACTAAAATTGTATAATAAGTTGCTAAAGGAAGTGAAAAAGAATGTTAAAACACATTTGTTTAAAGAGGCAGCTAGAATGTTCTTCACAAATAATGCACATTACTCAGTACTTTACTTTACTTTTCCGTGTCCAGATCAAATTTTATTTTTCCAGTAGTTAGCCACCACTATGGCTTTGTCGTTGGCTTGTAGTAGGTCACTAAACCTGCAGGGCTCTGGCAGTAGTCGGCACATGAGCAGATGTGCCTCGTCTTGTACCTCTCTGCATCCGCAAAGAACGTCATCATCGTTAGTCAGCAGTCCCCACTTGCACAGATTAGTTTTGCATCTGGGTACACCAGCCCTCAGCCTATTTAGTGTTCTCCACACTGTATAAGGAAGTTTGTTTCCATGTGCCATTTGCTCTTTTGGTATTATCTGCAGTGCAGTTTGTTCATTCTCCCATTTACGGACTCTATTATCTTCCTTTGAACCGTCAAGGATCTTGGTTCTTGCAATAAAGCTATTTCTAGACTTAAGCCTCCGAGCCTGAGTGACGTGCCTATTCAGTGGGTGTCGAGAATCTGTTTCTTTCTTTGTTCTCTCAGCGTCTGCTGCCACCTACCTTCGGATCTTGGATGGGGCAATTCCAGCAAGTAGGTACAAATTACCTGTTGGTGTGGGTCTGAGACAGCCTGTAACAATTCGCATTGTCTCATTTACACTTACATCAACCTGTTTAGCATGTGCAGATGCTTCCCATACTGGTGCTGCATAGTCTACTGCAGAAACACACAGAGCAAGTGCTGATGTTCTCAGTACTGATGGTTGAGCTCCCCATTCATAGTTTGTCAGCCTGCGGATGATATTATTCCTGGAGCAGACTTTAGCCTTGGTGTTTTGGCGATGCTGCTTGAAGGAAAGCGTTCTGTCAAGTACAACCCCAAGGTATTTAGGTGTTGGACAGTGCTTTAGCTTCTTACCTTGCCATGTAATGTCGAGCTCAACTCCAGCATCTCTATTGCGCAGATGGAAAGCACATACTTGGGTTTTGTTAGGGTTTGGCTTGAGGTGATTGGCATCGTAGTATTGAGTCAGTTCTTCAAGCGTTCTAGAGAGATTTCCAGATGTTGCATCAAAATTGGACGCCTGGACCACCACAGCTGTGTCGTCAGCATATACAAACAGTCTTGCATCTTGAGGTATAGGTTGGTCATTAGTGTACACATTATAAAGGATGGGAGAAAGTACACTTCCTTGTGGTAAGCCATTCTTCTGCAGTCGCCATCTACTGTTCTTACCATTTAGGGAGACATAAAATCTTCGATTCTGCAGAAAACTACCAGTAACCATCGTCAACCTACAGTCCCCTGTGAGGTGATATAATTTGCGCAATATCTTTCTGTGGTTTACTGTGTCATATGCAGCAGTAAGATCTATGAAAGCTGCTCCAGTTATTAATTTTTTTTCAAACCCATCTTCTATATGTTGCGTTAGATTAAGTACTTGCCCACAACAAGATCTTCCTGGTCTGAAACCGGCTTGTTTCTTTATGAGCTTTCCATCTGTAGTTTCTGCCACCTGGTTGAGAATCATTCGCTCCAGTATCTTATAGAGATGGCATAGAAGTGACACTGGTTGGTAACTTTTGGGGTCCTTTATCTCCTTGCCAGGTTTTAGTAAAGCCACCACTCTCACCTGCCGCCATAATTTTGGAATATTCAGCTCTTTAATACAGGTGTTCATCATTTGTAGTAACCAGTTTTGAGCTTTGGGCCCAAACTGCTTTGTCTGCTCCATTCTAAGGTCATCAGTTCCAGTGGCCTTATTCAGTTTCATACTCTGAATGGCGTCTTCCAGTTCGGTTGCTGTGAATGAAGCATTGAGGAGTCCGTAATCTTTTTTTTCTTGGGGTATAACTCTTTCCCTTTTTCTTTTCCCTTTGGTTTTCCCATTCTTCAGAAGTTGGCTAGCAATCTGATTTGCTGTTACCCCGTTGTTCTTCTGCTGGCGGTCAGTTGGGTCCCCACTTAAGTTTTTCAGCAATTTCCATGCACTTCTGCTGTTTTGTTTCATGTCAAGATTCTCGACTAGTTTGCAACTCCTTGATCTCTTATTGTCAGCAATAGCCTGCATTAGTTCCTCCCCAGCCTCCATCGTATCTTCGCTGAAGGGGTCCTGAGTGAACAGCTTTTGGTACCTGTCAAGTAAGACCTTGCTGCTGCAGGTCAGACCCTGGATGTACTGGGTATGGCAACCCCTTGGGATGTTTATCCTTGAGATCCCTTTCACAAGATCGATGAATCTACCATACTCATCTGGTCGAGGAGGGATTTTCTCAATCTCTTTGTCCAATTGCTCTTTAAATTTCTGCCAGTCTGCCTTTTTGAAATTAAACCGTCTTCGGAAAGGCATCTCCTCTGGTTTAACCATGGAATTCGCAACACAAATGACGGGTCTGTGTTGTGTACTTGGGATAGGTTCTTCAACAAGCTTCATGCACTGTGCTGCCAACTTTCTACTCACAAAGATGTTGTCAGGATTATATGCCCTTCTCCATCTTCTGCTGTTGAACGATGCTGGCTGTTTTGGGTCATGAATGAGTTGTAGGTCATTGGTGTCAGCCCAGGATTCAAGCTGTACACCATTCTGATCAGTCTCATTATATCCCCATGCTTCACCATGGCAGTTGAAATCACCCATTACAAAATTAATATGGTCATATGTAAAATTGTTTGGTTCATGGAAAACAAAGTCCACATCTGGTGGTTTGTACACAGACGTCACAGAGAACTTCTGGGCACGAATGGTAGGTACTTCAATGTTATTTACTTCTGTCATTGTGGCTGATGTTGCGCTGAGCCCGGGTCTGATGAAAATCGCACTCCCATGCTTGTCGTGAGGTCTTTCAATGGCCAAACCCATTCCTGCTATTTTAGGTCTGTGGCTGGTGGCTCCCCGGTGTGTTTTCTGCACCAACAATACGTCACATTTATGCTTATAGCACATGTCTGCTAATAAAACACTCTTATGACTAGAGAATCCCTCAATATTTATCGAGATCGTCACAAGGGATGGTCTTGATAAAGGCCGTTGCATCTTGATGTTAATTTGGTTTTGGACTTTAACTTGATCTGGTGTTAGAAGGATTAGCCGGTGAAATCTTTCACCGTTTCCAGGGTACGCCAGATTGTGCCTGTCTTCAGTATTTAGGCTCACAATCTTCTAGGAGGCTCCTTCTTTGTACCCCACATTACTCAGTTAAAGATTGGTTAGAGGAGCCAGAGTAATGAATAGGAATGAAAGGGGATAACTACAGTACCTTGTCGCATTTCAACACTTGATTATTGTTTGCTACTTTCACAAGGATCTCCTATGAAGATGTATAATGCTTGACAGTAACGTCCAGTGACTTAGTTTTTCAGGTGGACAGTATCAACAGTAGCAGATAGTTGAATATGAGGTCTGGAATTGAACCAAGGGGCACAGTAGCATTTTCTCAGTCCAGAAAACATTGATGGGTGTCTTAGTGTGAGTAGCAATGAAGAGTGGAACTGAGTTACATAAGGAGTGTCCAGAAGCAGTCCAGGAGTGTCTTCGGAGCGTGGGCAGTTAGGAAGAAAGCTGTGTGTCATAATACAAGTTACATGAAACAGTTTGTGTGTAAATGAAGAAACACTATTTATCAGAGAATTATCAAATGAGGTAGTGCAGCTGTTAGGGCACTGATCTCAGTTTCTGATGGAGCTGCTCCATCCATCAATCCTAACTTTAGATTTTCTTGTTTTTCCTGGATTGCTAAAGCAAATGCTGAGATGGTTCCTTAATCAAGGCTATGGCAACCACCTGTGCTATCTGTATTGGCTACCTGTTCATATTCTCTTAAATCATGTTACGTACCTTGACAAATCCTATATCATTGTGAGATGATCCTTGGATGAATAAATAAATACTGCACATTTGCAAATAATTTGTACCATTGAATAATCTGCTCATCCTGATTTTAAGGGAGGGAAAAGAAAAAAAGGAAATATTGGCTTTGATGTATGTGATATTTACAAAAACAAATATTCAGACATAATGATTGTATTCATCTTCACATTCATCAACATCGCTAGTGCAAAATCAATTTTATCATTGGCATCTTTCCATAAAGCATCATCCTCAGTTCCATCCACTGAATTTGTGCTACCAAATGTTTTGAAGGATTTTTCCACCACTGGTAGTGGAATGGAGTCCTATGCACATTTCATCCACTCACAAATCTGGGAAAAATCCGACTTGTTGATTTTTTTTCTACTCAGCATGAACTTGTGGTTTTCATGAGCCAGCCATTGTGTATTTGACTGTTTGAGTGCAGCTTCAAAAGGCCAGTTTATACACACATCTAGTGGCTTCAGGACAGGTGTTTGGTCTCCAGGGATAATGATCAAGTCAGTTTACCCTTTTTGTAATCTGTCTTGCACTTCCTCCACTGTAGTCTGTGTAGGCTGTCCAGTATCAACATGTTATGTAAATTCAGTAAAACACCATGGTGACATTGCCAAACATGCATCACCCAAGAAGAGAGAGAATTTACAAATTCATTAATTTGTAGCTACATATAAGACTACAGACTTTACAGTCATCACATTACAGATGTAATAAATATGGTTTTTGCATTGACATTCAGCCCACTTAAAAATAAACTTTAGACACTCTTCATATATTTAATAAAAATGTAGTGTATCTCTAGTCTTTGGTAGTGTCCATGGTGGAACAGTCCGGTTTCAATGTAGCAGAAAAATAATCCTATCAAAGAAGCTTTATCAATGTTTATAAATAAAATATTCCTTGATGCTATATAAACTTTGGGTTAATATCATTTTCCATAATTTCTATTTAAAAATATACATTTTCACTATTTTTTAAAGTTAAGCACTGTACGGAGCTTGTGGAAGACACAATACACTTTTCTGGTACAAGGCGTATAGTGGTATCATCATATTAATGTGCAAGTTTCTATTGCAGAAGTGCTTTAAAGATTGGGGAATTGTGTATGTAGATCATAAGTGGCACACATTTTAAAGCTAGAGAAGGCCTGATACCAATTAGCATAGATAAACATTTTGAATTGTCAGCTGTTGAACTAATAAAGCTAGGCGTGCACATAAAATTGATAATTCTGCACCAGTACTGCTCACCTAGTGGTAATTTGAACACTTTGTGGTGACTACCATCCATGATTGCCAAGCTCAGCCAGCCACAGTATTGCTACCTGTCAGACAAGGTGTGAAATTACAGCACGGGCCAAAATGGAGTGCTGTAACAGCCTTAGCTGACCTGTCAGTTTACAGCATCAATTACTGTGTAATGCTGCTTGTATATGGATGGGTCTGCCTACATAAAAGCAGAAATACATAACCCTAATGATAAAGTTTGTTAGTGTGGTATATAGTTTCAACCAACTGTAGAGTCATCCCACTGTATGCCCAATTTTGGGAGCTCAGCAGGGTTACGCAGCAGAGAAATCTAATGTGTACCCTTTGCTGCAAATTCATTTGTCATGTGTATAACTTCCTCCATCCCCCCTACACACACTTGTTGGAGTGTGCTGGTTCATTATGTGCACTGTCATGATATTGCAATTTCAGTGGTTGCCCTTGAAACAGGTTGTATAGTGACATCAGTTCTCACTTGCACTGAAACAAATGCTGTGATTTCAGTGGTCATCCAAGTGAAAGATTTGGTAGTGCTATCAATGGTTACTTGTGCGACAGTATATGCTGCAATTTCATTGGTCACTTGGTTGGTGGATTGTGTAGTCTCTTCAGTGGTCACTTGTGCAATGTTGATTGTGCCGGTCACCCAAGCAACAAATTTTGCACAGTGTTTTCAGTAGTTGCACCTGTGATGGGCCATGTTCGGTTGCACTGCAATGGATAATGTTTTGAGACAGTGTGATCATTTCTGTCACTAGTTTCTTGTTTCGACAGGGCTGTTAGTGAATGTTAACTGAGTGAGCAATTGTGCCTTTTATGCACCATAATATGCCTGTTCTATGTAAATTATCCCAACATGATGACACTCAGCTGGTACTGATCAATTGCTTTGGAATTCTGGTACATCGTGATTAACTCCGATGAGGTCATTTCTGCCAATCGTGCTATTCCTGCTGACACTGCTGCCATGTCATCTCCCTGTGAGCTGCATTCTATGGTTTCTCACATCCCTGTCTGACTACCACCTTTCTGGCCTACCTGCCCAGCCCTCTCATTCAAACTGGTTGAGACCAGTTTCCATTGAAGTGGTGTAATGTCACAAAATACAAAGTACCACAATTGTGACGTGAAGTCGCATAGGAGACAGGTGACCATGTTGAAAATGAACAGTGGTACTGCATAAAGGCTGCATAAAGTGCTTCAAAAACAGAATGACTTTGTTGCTCATACTATGACACATTTTGGATTTAGCCACCTTCAGATATCTGCCAAAAATTGTAAAGATTCATTTTCTGATTCTGTTTTGTGACTTGCGTGTATCTTTACAATTTTTTAACTGATATCTGAAGATGGCTAAGTCTGAAACGCATCAAACTACGAGCAATGAAGTCATTCTATTTTTGAAGCATGTCTATTTGATTAGAAACCACTCCAGACTTTATGCAGTAGTACTGTCAGTATGAAGTACATTTATGTGGTCAGCCAGCTTGACCAGTACAACACCGCCATGGTTGCCGACATCATCACTGCATCATCATCCACCGAGCCATACCTGCATCTCATGAGGGAGCTCATATGCCACCTCTCTGTACCTCCAGCTGAGAGTGTACATCGGCTGAATACTGGCAATTATGTAAGTGACAGAACTCTTTCATAGCTCCAGCAGCACCTCCACAGTATGGTCAACATCAGAAAAGTTCCTCATGAGCTACTCCATGCTCTGTATCTGAACTGGCTGCCTAGCTAGGCACGTGCAATCTTTGCAACTCAACAGTCACTTTCACTGCAACAAACAGCAGTCCTTGCTGACACTATGATCAAAGTCCTCACGGCAACCCTGTGTTCTGGCTGGGGCTCATTTTGCCACTACTAGTGCTGCCTCTGACATAACAACTACACCACCAGCCAGTATGGCAATGCCTAGGCACCCACACAGCAATCCAGGTTGTTGTGCTCACAGCTCAAGTATCTGCACTTCATGCCTGGTCAGCTGCTGCTCCCGCACAAGTGCCCCTTTCTCAGCTCACCCTGTTCCATCATTATGCTGATGACTAGCATTTGGTGAGTAAGCTTCCCCCTGCCACCGCCATGCAACCATTGAAATATCAGCAGATTCACAGGTGAGCGCACATAGTTGCTATTTGTGATAGATCTTATTTTGTTTTAGCCATAAAATCTACGTCATTTAATAAGTATCGGAACACTGTGCAGGGCAGAGATGCAGTATAAACATGCTCATGTCAAACAGGGATATGTACAAAAAGAAAGATGAACATATTGTAATGTTTCCTTAATGCGATATCAAATTTTTCACTCTTCAACAGTTGGTCTAATCCTGTCCATTATTCTGGGTAGACATATTGCATGCATATCAGACAACAAAATATATTTGTGTAAAACTTTTTACAATATATCATCTGGAAAGGGAGGCAGTTTCTTTCATTTCTAAATTGCTTCATCCTGAAGATGGTACCTGGATACACTGTAACCTGCAAACTTCAGAACATACAGTGACATTATTTGTGATTGCATTATACTGCATTCTTTATCACAGCTGGATGCTGCATCTTCTTCTTCAAGAAAAGGGAAGTAAATATTACTCTGTTCAAAGGAGAGTTAATATATAAATCAATTTAGACTGTTAGAGGGTAACCGGAGCAAACGTAGACGTGTGAATTGCTGCTGGTGAAAGTATCCACCAGTCACACACCTCAAAATAATCCACGTTATTTGCACCTCTTTATGGTACCAGTACTTAAATAGCAGTATAACTGGTGACCATAAAAAGGATGATAATTAAAACATGTAAAAGTTTTTCAGTGTATTAATTATCTTTTGTTTTCTTTGTTACAGGAAATGAATAATACTGGCAAGAGAAAGAGAGGAAGGGCCACAAAAGAAGGATGTGCGTGGATGGAGAATAAAATTTGTTTGGAAACTAACAGAAAAAATTGTTAAACCCATTGAGACGGTAGAAAAATTCTAACTTATAGCCTGCGCTGCTGCACTTGGTAGTATCTCTCCCCTCTCATCCAAAAAAATTGGAGCATTTAAAATTGTAGTAAAATAGTGTATTTATTAAAAATCGTTTTTTGGCTGATAATTTTGAGTGAGTGTAAGTACAACAACAATGAGTTGCAGTATATGTTTGCAATACATCACAGGTTAACTTTGAAAATTTTCTCAGATTAATTAAGAAAGGGTCTACTCATTTTAACATTTTGCAATTAGTAAATTACAAGGACAGAAATTGATACAGCAGATAAAACCCTTCTTGACAATTCAGTAATTAATGTACTAGCACAAAATGATGCCACAGCTGACACAGTGACAATTTATAGTGAGAGTGAACAAGTTTGTGATTCAGACAAGAACCGAGTATTGTTTAAGTTCAACTACAATTGATGATAGCAATGTTGTGATTAATGACATGACTTTACTTACAGTAGATGAAATAAATTCATGAATATCACTGGAAGCACTTTTTTAATTTTTTTTTATTTTTTATTTTTTTATTTTTATTTTATTTATTATTATTATTTTTTTTCACAGGAGGCTAGTGAAAGGCATGATAGTGCAGATTCTAGTAGATCTAAAATTTCCACAATGCGTGAAATGGACCCGAATGTAATCAGATATGACTCAGTAGGTGTTCAGAATGATACTGCAACATTAATACAAGTTATGCAAAGGACGATGAAAATGCTTAATGCATTTCAGACTGAACAAATATAAAAATTTAATGAACAAACACAAAACTTTAATGATCTAACACAAAAATTTAATAATTTAACACAAAAAGTCAAAGATTCTTCAAACAACAAACAAACACTTATGATTTTAGGAATTGTGACACAAAAATTTGAGGAACTTTCAAATGAACAAATGCAAAAATTTGATGACCTAAGTAAATAGTTGTACACTGACCTGTCAAATGATGTAACATGTAAGTTGTCTGAAACAGGAAAAGAATTAAAAGTGGAGTTATTCACAGATCTGTCTCAGGAAGTAGGATCATTCCATGCCAAGTGGTCTAGGGGCTCCCACATGATCCTCATGGATTTTGACGAAATTTTGTATGAACATTCACACATGTTCTCAATGAACACTGGTAAAGTTTCGGTTTCAGAAATTCAATACTTTCGGAGACACAGTCACTTGTTTACGACCATAGCACAGCTTTCTGTAGTGCGTCCTTGAATTTTCAGCAACTTTGAGATGAGATATCTCTGTAAGTATTTGCATGAAAGAAACAAAACTTGGCCATCTTATACAACTTTTAGAGCTCTTTAAAATAAAATATTAAGAAAAGGATTTCTGAGCAATTTTCATGTAGATAATTTGAAGGAAAGTTGGGTGAAAAAATAGCTGTTTTAAAAAAAATGCGAACTTTAGTTTTTTATATCTCCAAAAGTAATTGTGGGATGCACATGAAACTTTGCACACCATAACTAACCAACACAAGATCTTAGAATATAAAATTTCATTCTCCTATTGCTTTCCATTATTTCACAAATCTAGGGTAAAGTTGACAATTTTTCAAAAAGTGCTAAAAATGGGTATTTTAGTCAATTTTTTCAAAAAAGTGTTTTCTCCAAACTCTTATAAACTATGGTCATTAGAAAGAGCATATTCTAAACTATCTAGAAAAGTGGATTTGGTTTTGCAATGCAAGCATATAAGGCCCTAAAAAGTAGCATCATCAAAGAGGCGCACTGGAAGTTTGAATACATTTTTCTGGCACTCAAATTATACCTGAAATCTTTTATTTTGCCTTATACATGTTTATTAATGACTGTGATAAGTGAAATAAGAAGTCCTGATGAATAGGACCTAGCTTAAGTCCAAATAGCAAAAGAATAAAAATAGAAACAATGTTATTTCTTAATTGTCACCCCCCCCCCACTCTCTCTCTCTCTCTCTCTCTCTCTCTCTCTCTCTCTCTCTCTCTCTCTCACACACACACACACACACACACAATAATTATTAAGAATGAATGTAAATTGTAAAATTTATTTGCATAATCATCTAATTATTAGTTGCCTGTTTAATGAACAACACCAGCTTACTGATGGAAAAGAAGTGTATAAATGAGTTGCTATGGTCCATGGTGGCTTAACCACTGCTAGTTTCATTTCACCTGAGAAAACCAGCATTCCCATTGCCATAGGGGCCACGTCCGATAGTTTAGCAACAACAGCCACGGGTTAGTTTCTTTACCACAGGATCCCAAGCCTGATAAGGGTTTCTTTACACAGGTTCCCAAGCCTGATAGTAAAATTATTTAAGTGCCCTGTGTAAAATTAGAAGGCACTCTTGGGTTCCTTAGATTGTTTCCTCTAGCCTATTTCAATTTTTGATATGCTACATTAATTTTCTGATGAATGTCAAGAGGAATGGTGTATTGCCGGCCAGATGAATTTACTGATGGAGCTGGAATAACCGCAATAATGTGGTGTTCCGGAACCCAGCACTTGTCACTTCTTGGTGGCCAATAAAATGAATTTGCTGGACCATGTGGGTGCATAAAGTTTATTAATGCATCCTTTTGCTCTGTGGAGGTCTCACAGATATTCCCAATCTACCACATGTTTTCATAGATGCATGCAACATATTGTCCTGGTTGGAGAGCAGACATTAATATGCCTCCTTCATTACTGTGACCCATTTTAGATAGAAAAGATGAACAATCATTTGAAACTCTGCTGACCTGAATTGTTGTTTCATCAATAGGTAAAAAGTGATGATTTTCTCTAGTGCCTGCTACAGTTTGTCCAAGTTTAAACCTCTCTTCTTGTGACACAATATTTTTTTCAATTTCATCTTTACTGACAAAAACAAATTTAATTCCATTAAAGTTTTCAGAGCAGAAGTGAAACAGATCTAGGGGAGTAAGAATTTGTCCATTAAGTGGCCGTTGCAAGCTTGCTCTTGCTGCTAACCGTTTTGTTGTACCTCCAATCTCATCACAAGGTGATTTCCCGTGACTAGTAGCAAAAAAATTCCATTCGGCTGTCATTCCAAAATCACTCTTATGATAGCAGAAATTTAGGAAATTCTTGAAATTTTTATATTGAGCACTGGAGCCATTGCTGAAATAATGAATGTGGGATATCTGTGCAAACTGTGCTTTTATATATTTGGTGAGCTCCTTGATAAAAACGTGAACTGTAACAGTGTCATGCCGCAAACAATCACTGATAATGCAAAAACTTAAAGATTCTCTTTTCTCATTTTGACAAAAGTAGATAACAAATGGATGAATTGTTGCTTGGCTATTGTCCCAGTGGAAGCCTTGCACAGCATCCTGAATGATAAAAGAATAATTTATCTACTTAGATATGATAGGTAAAAAGGTATTAGATGTTGACAAGGCACAGGAGGAAATGGCAGGTAAGCTGGAAAACGTAAGCAACATACATATTATAATGCACGGGGCTCAATCAAAAATTAATAAAATTGTAAAGGAGACAAAAGATACTATTACTGAATTTCAAACTATATGTAAACATTTGCCTGAGGAAGTACAGGAACTGTTTCTAGAAGTAAATTATTTAAAACTGAGCAGTTAGTTCATAAAGAAAACCCAAGAAAGAATTGATAAGAATGTAAAGAAGTTAATGATGAGAGCTAAATCTTGACTGCTAGATAAGGGTGTGACACTAGCAGATATGGTAGTGCAGGAGCTTAAGACCTAGGTATCAGTGGTCGAAGAGGTAGTCAAGGACAAGAAAAATTGTGGATCAGTTTGAATGGTAGTACTGATATCACAAAGGAGCCACTAATCACTAGCAATAAGGTGCAGTCAGGCAGAGTAGAGAGATGCAATATCTATCTGCCATTTACCGCTAGTCCTTCAGGCAGAGAGGAAGGGGAGTATAAAATACAACAGACATTGCCAATGTCAATACCAGTTGCACCGGCATACAGGGGGTGTACCCATATGCAGCCAAACAATGCAACATCAGTAGCAGGCAGTACCTCCTGTCTGTCTACTCATGTAGCTGATGAAGGGTTACTCTGGCATAGGCAGATTCCGATTTTTTACTACAGAGAGTAAAAGAACGAACCTTGTGGTATTCATCAGAGCCGTCCATAACGTATTACCACACAACTGGACTGAGGCACAGAAGATCAGATTCCTTGTGGGGCACATTGTAGGTGATGCTTTATTACGGGCAGCTCATATGGCCAAGTGCTGCCATACTTATGAACAGTCTGAGCATGCCATTTTGGACAAATTCTGATCCATAGAAGACCAAGAGAGGTTACAGCAAGAGGTATTTAATACAGCACTGTTGAATAGTAAACATGGGGGACTACAGAAGTATTTTGAAAAATACCTGAACAAAACAAGGCATTGGACGAATCAAGTGTCTCAAGTGGATGTACTAAAAATGCTCAAAAGTCGCCTACCAGCAGATGCAAAAGAAAAATTTATCACAATTCCCAAGAATGATGTATAATACTTTTTATCCATTCTGGACTCAGTTGACCTTGTTTATGAAGTGGGGGAGCCACAACTGCAGAACAATAATGTGCAAAGTGAACTTCCATGAAACAGTGATCTGCAAAGTAGTAACAGCAGAAGCAACCAATACAATGGGCACCTGTTCCATCTGCATAATAATAATCACACAAGAGGTAATTATGGCCCTGGGAAACTGAGGACACAAATGAGATTTTAAAGGAAACCACAGACCTGCGTACACCGAACAGAGGCGTTTCAGACAACAGATCTAAAATGTAACCCCAGCAGATTGAAATAACCATTATAATAATTGGTAAGGGCTGATCAGTGTAGATGGCCAGGCAGTCCTTCCCCTAGTAGCTACGACCGGCAGAACAATGTAGCGGGCAGAAGTCAAGGTCAAACAGAATTTAATTCATGGGCATCGCAAGACACAAACTGGCGAAGTCAAGTCCCCACTGTGCACATTGTGGAGGTTATCTAAAATGAAGAGATTAACCCCCTCCCCCCTTGACTAATCAGGAAGACCAAAACATATCGTGATAGGCCACCATTCATGGACCAAGAAAGGGGATGGGGGTGTACAATTAATTCTCAGTTATTTTCTGGCATAGTACAAAGAAGTAGATATCAAGGAGGATAGCATCAAAAAAATGTGGAAAATTTGGAAGAGAACAGAAGGGAGTCTGTACATGCCTTAATAAATGCCATGATAGCTGATTTAGATATGCACATTATACTGGATGCAGGTGCATCAACAAATGTAATCTCACTAGGTTTGTTTAATGAGTTACAAAAATGAACTCATACACCAACCTTCCCTGTACAGGGCTGTAGAGTCCTGAATGCAGTAGGGAGCAAATCTAAAGGGGTGAAACTTCAAGCATTAATACTCAGAAGTATTGAAAAATTTTCTAATGGTGGAAAAAATTTAATTAGTTGTCATCATATTGATATGGATACCTTCTGACAGTACAAGGTACAGACTGACTTGGGACAGGGAAAGTGTTTCTTTCCAGAATGAGATTTTTCACTCTGGAGTGGAGTGTGCACTGATATGAAACTGCCTGGCAGATTAAAACTGTGTGCCGGACCAAGAGTCGAACTTGGGACCTTTGCCTTTCGCGGACAAGTGCTCTACCATCGGGCTACCCAAGCACAACTCACGCCCCGTTTCTTTCCAATTACTGAACAAAGATTATCAAACAATGGAAAATCTAGGATGGAATGTAACAATATTATGAAAAGGATAGCTGCTACTCACCATACAGCTGAGTCAAGGATAGGCACAACAAAGACTGTCACAAAATGAGCTTTCAGCCAACAAAGCCTCTATCGAAAATAGAACCCCCCCTCCCTCACAAACACACACATGCGCAAACTCTCTCACACACACACACACACACACACACACACACACACACACACACACACATGCAAATGCAACTTACACTCACCTGAACACACTCTCAGGCAGCTGAAGTCAGACAACAGGAAGCAGTGCATGATGGGAGAGGCAGTTGGGTGTGGGTTAAGGAGGAGACTGGGGAGGAAAGGGGAGGGGAGGGGGGATAGCAGGTCAGGGGTGGGGAACAGTGAAGTGCTGCTAGTGGGACCATGCAGGGATGAGGTGGAGAGAGGGTAGGGCAGCTAGGAGCTGTCGGCAAGTTAGACGGAGGACAGGGGGGGGGGGGGGGGTAGCGGAAAAGGAGAGAAGTAAAAAGACTAGTGCATTGATGGAATAGAGGGGTGTGTAGTGCTGGAATGGGAACAGGGGGATAGATGGGGAATGACAATGACTAATGAAGGTTGAGGCCAAGAGGGTTACGGGAAAATAAGGATATATTGCAGGGAGAGCTACCATGCACAATGCAGGAAAGCTGGTGTTGGTGGGAAGAATCCAGATGGCACAGGCTGTGAAGCAGTCATTGAAATGAAGAATGTCGTGTTGTGCAGTGTGCTCAGAAACAGGGTGGTCCAGTTGTTTCTTGACCACAATTTGTCAGTAGCCATTCAAGCAAACAGAAAGCTCGTTGGTTGTTGTACCCGTGTAGAACGCAGAGAAGTGGTTGCAGCTTGCAGATCACAGACTGGTTTCACAGGTAGCCGTGCCTTTGATGGGATATGTGATGTTTGTGACTGGACTGGAGTAGGTGGTGCAGGGAAGATGTGTGGGACAGGTCTTGCATCTCGGTCTAGTTCAGGGTTATGAGCCATGACTGAAGGTGGTTAGAAGCAGAGGAGGATATGGTGTAGGTGTGATGGGTGGCAGAATACCACTGTGGTAGGGGTGGAAAGGATAGTGGGTAGGACATTTCTCATTTCTGGGCATGACGAGAGCTAGTTGAAACCCTGGTGGAGCATGTATTTCAATTGCTCCTATCATGGGTGGTAATGAATCATGAGGGGGATACTCCTCTGTGGCCAGATGGTGGGACTTTGAGAGGTGGTGGGTGACAGGAAAGATAAGGCAAGGGAGATCTGTTTTTGCACACGGTTGGGAGGTTACCTAAGGTGTGTAAAGGCCTCAGCGAGACCCTCAGTATTTTTCAAGAGGGACCACTCATCACTGCAGATGCAACAGCCATGGGTGGCTAAGCTGTATGGAAAGGACTTCTTGGTAGGGAATGGATGGCACCTGTCAAAGTGGGGGTACTGCTGGTTGTTGGTAAGTTTGATATGGACAGAGATACTGATGTAGCCGTCTTTGAGATGGAGGTCAACATCAAGGAAGGTGGCTTGTTGGCTAGCAAACGGAGGAGAAGGTGTTGAGTTGCTGGAGAAATGTGGATAGGGTGTCCTCACCCTCGATCCATATTACAAAGGTGCTGAACCAGGAGAGGGATATGCTCTGCCAAGCATTTCATAGTGGTTTGCAAGGTACTGAAATAGAAGTTGACTTTTTCTTGTGAATCTGCTGCATTCGATGCTTTGATGAAAAGGCTTGTATCGTCTGCTAAAAGCACTGCCTCTTCTATTGTTTAGTGGTTTGGTAAATCATCTATGAAGACTGAGAACAGCAAAGGACCCTCTATTGAAGCCTGTGAACAACAGAGAACCAAATATAGAACCTTGGGCCACACCACAGTAAACTTTCCAGTACGTTGAGAAATACTGTCTGCTGTTATGAGGCTTTTTGATTCTTGGATGTCTATCATATTGATATGACGTAAACCATTTGTGGACCAATCCACTGAGGACATCATAAAAATATAATTTCTCTAGTAATAGGTTGTGGTTAATAAGAGCAAATAACTTCAATAGGCCCAAAAATAACCCAACATTTATTTCACCCTTTTGCACTGCAGTTATAACCTGTTCCAAGAATTGATATGCACCCATTTAAGTTAACATGTTGTTTCTGAAACAATTATATACTCTGAGAAGTGTTTTGCATTTATTAATAAAGTTTAACAGTCCCTCACACATTATTCTATCAATTACTTTAGAAAAGCTTGACAATTGCAAAACTTGTGTGTAATTTTGTTTGTTAAATGTACATCCTATTTTTAAAAAATTGTTTGTATAAGATAGTTGGGTATTTATCTTGTCTGAACCATGTTTAATTAAATAAGAAATTTTATGTTCAACTTGTTATAAACATTTTCTACCTCTGAACATGATACTGGGTATGTTTGTATTTATTTATTTGTTTATCCATAAATATTCCATACAACCTTTTTTATGTGTGAGATGCTAGCATATGGAATGAGTCACAAATTATATTCAGATAACTTACATATAACATGTAACAAGAGAAAGTACGAGCCGAAAACATTGTCTTTTTGTTTATGGTAACTATTACACTTTTATTATCTTTGTTTTCCAAGTTGTTAATCAAGTGTTACACTACCTATCCCATCCTTGTCAAACTAGACGTGTTCAATATTTTTGCAGAAGTGAGTAAAACTACTATTACTACTACTACTACTACTACTACTACACTGCATTTGTGTAGTGATTATTAAATACACTAGCAATCTAATGGGGTGTCTTAATAACATTTAATACTTCTTTATAATGAGCTCATTGTTTTTTGCTTTATATTTACTGAAGTTAATATTTATTGCCTTCCAAATTGATTTTGTTTTGTTGCTACCTCATCTAATGAATAAATCACTGTTTAACGTTTTTGCAGCACATTCAACTTTCTATATTTTTCTGTAAAACCTGAGTTCAGCTACAGAGAATACGATTAGGTTCTACAAGTGGTAAATAATAAATAATTAAATCCCCAGTTTGTATTTTCTGTGACCTATCTGTAAGGTATATGATTGTGTGAATCACACTATCCTCCTAGATAAACTGAGGTTTTGTGGTATTTATGGTACAGCCAACCACTGGATAATGTCATTTCTACACAAAATAATGGAGAAAGTTGTACTTCGTAATTCAACCAATGTAATCAGGGAAGATTCTTCTGACTGGAGAGAAATCGCATATGGAGTTCCCCATGGCTCAATTTCAGGTCCGTCATTGTTCCTTTTATATGTAAACAAACATCCAGCTAACATGCAACAAGCATAATTAGTTCTTTTTGCAGATGACAGTCTTCCTGTAATCAATCCAAGCACACAAACAGCAACAGAAGAAGCTCTAAAAAATGTTTTTAACAGTGTCATCAACTAACTGGTTTTCTGCAAATACTCTCACTCTCAATTTTAGAAAGAGGCAACATATTCAGTTCTGCACATCTAGGGGTACTACACCAATGAGAAGTGTAACACACAGTGAGAAAATAATAGGTCGATATTGATGAGAATTTATACTCAAAAACCACATTTTGGAACTCCTAAAACAATTTAGTTCTGCCACATTTCGATTTAGAGTATTTGGAAATCTTGGGGCGAGAGAAATCAGTAAGTAGACGTGTTTTGCATACTTTCAGTCAATGATGTCATATGGAATAAGTTTATTCATAATTATGTTTTCTAGTTCTGGGTATACCTGCCCTTAATGCTTGACCCGTTTTAAATAAAGGACGTAATTTAAAAAAAAAGTGGTAATGAAAAAGAAGTTTTAACGTTGGCTAAGATAGGGGGGTGGGGGGGGGGGGGGGGCGTTTGAGTGTAACAGCTTTCACCAAGAAGACTTCAGGTTGATAGCCAACATATCATGAGGAGTTTGACAATCTGTTTTTTTATTTTATTTTATTTTTAGTGGTTGTTAAGTTACCATTTGTAGTCCTTTAGTTTCAGCTTTTGATGATTTCCACTAGCATACCTTCTCCGTTAAATTTGTTTCAGTGGCTTCCATATAGATTATTTCAATGGTGGTAGGAAACACGGAACGTCCCTTGCACCAGTGTTACCGAAGTACACTCCTAGGCGGCATTTATTGGACGGTGCTGCTGGGAAAGGAACCTGCTACCACGGACAAATCGTGAAACACAAGATTAGTTCACGCAGTCACCACGTGCAGCGCTAGTAGTCACAGCATTTCTTTATCATCATTCGCCCGGGCTGCTCGGGCTGCATTTCGCCATATCCCGCGGCGGTGTGAATTTGTTCAGCGGGAAGCCTGTGCCGATATGCCGGTCGACGTGGTCACCTCGATGCCGGCGCGCTATTTGGCCAGGGCGCCGCCACCGCAGCAGTCGTCGCCAGATGCGGAACAGCGGCGGTGGAGTGCCGAGATGATGAGCGGGCCTATAACATTAGTTGGGCCTGACAAGCGGCACAGCCAAGCAGTGCAGGTCAGTTTCAATTTTCGAATATACTCTTATTTTGCTATTTACTGTGACACGTAAGCTGTCCTGCCTAACACAAATGCATGAGTAAACGTTGCAATTCCATTGTTACTCTCTTTTCACACAGTCCATGTATGTAAACTAAAATTTGATTTCCTTCTATATTTCTGAATCCGGATTATAATGTCTCTGATTAGATAAATTTCCGAGGTACACTGCAGCATCACAGCTACGATACCAGTAACTTTTCAAATAATTCGCTGCAATGATCCATTTCGTCATCACCGAAAAAAGCCTTTTGTTATAGTTTATATCGGTTTCAAAACGATATTTTTGAGCTGTAAACCGCATAAGCTGTCTGAAAATCGCCAACCAAAGATAGTTGAGACACATGTTTTGGGCTCGAATCATTTCAGTAAAATATAGTAAAAATTACGAATAAAGATTTTGTTGAGATGTGATATTTAGTATAATTTGAACATGCAGCAGAAGCAGTTCTGCATAGTATAAAACGTACTCGGCCAATAGAATACCTGCAGAAGTAGTAGAATTATGACCGTAATTATTTTGCGCCAAAATTTTCACAGTGTGGTTGTCGCGCTCCCAAAAATATTATTTCGTTCATTGACGTAAGTTCCACTTCCTCTTTGTAGAGTATTTCAGCTCATTTATTAATGTAAAATTTGAGAGCGGGAAATGTTTTCCGTACATCTGTTTCCGCATTCAGTTGTGAGATATTTGTGTCGTAGTATAATGAAGCTGAATAGTAATTCTATAGGCTTGCGTTTTGAAACTTGCTGATGATTCTTGAACGCCATGAAATAGATATTTAGCGCTTAGAGAACGATAACGTCCATCGCATTATAATGTGTCTAGAGGTTCAGGTGAGATAAACTTGATAGGTAAGCAGAACAATGGATATTACCTTCGCGGGCAGACGAACAGTAGAATATGTTTGCTGTTTTGTAGTACTGCATTTTATTTGCTCCTCAAACCGCGCGAAAGATCATCGATAAACGGGAGCAGTTTTATCAGAAACGTCCTTGACCTAATAAGAAAGCGCCAGTGTAACTGAGGTCTGTTGCTTCGTTTGCGTCAAGGCTAACAACTCTCTCTAGCTATGCAATCTGTATTGTACAGTGTGAGTGGTAATTCTGAACCCAACCTTTTGCGCAAGTATATTGGCAGTCCTGTTGAAAAAAAGCGTCTCGTGAGTTAGTAGATTGGTATTTACCGCTCTTAACGTGGAGCCATTCTAAGTTCGTGTCTGACGGGAGGAGCTGTTGCATTCTTAGGTCGAGCTCAGTTTCAAACTATCTCAATGGAACTGTCGAACGAAGTATCGAAGGTGTATCTGCCATCTTACCCTACGCTCAAGAATTATGTTAGGGCTCTTAAAATTATTACAGCTAAAAATACGCAAAGGAAGGGAGATTAGGATTCAGGTTCCAAGGTCATAATGGACAGCGAATCCTGGATCACCCGGCGGGGATCTGATTGAACATTACTCCTCATGAATTCGAGTCCAGTGTGCGGTGTTTGTCTTGAAACTGATGTTGGCATTCATTATGACTTTTATTAATTCATTGATATGGAACTTCTAGGAAACACGATGAAACACCACATATCTGAAACTATTTCGTAGTAATTTTTCTTTGTCCTTCTTATACTCGTAAATATATTAGCTTTCTCATAGTGCTGAAATACATTTCTCGTAAATAAGCTGGTTCGATTGACAATTCTGAATGGAGAACAGCGTCAATAAATTGCGCTTATAGAACAAAAGTTCGAATTATTAAAAGTAAGCAATGACTATCGTTCAGTGATGGTACACTCCAAGTTCAGCAGTATCAGAGAATATTGTTATTTTCAGTCAATATGTTTAATAGTTTTAATTCTATGACTTTCAGTTAGTTTCAGATACAGGGATGTAAAATACTTAATATTCTTGAAATAAAATTAGCAGAATTCTTATGACGTTTTCTCTCACAATCTTCTCAGATCGGTGTTTATTGTCTGTACGATACATACGTAAATTTCTCTCCGTCAGTACGACGTAAAATGGACTATTTCCACTGACGTCCTACTAGTGAAGGATACTAAACATTTTCATTTCATCAACTACAGACTCGATTGTAAAGTTTTTGATTTCAACTATTTTTAATTAATGTAGTCAAGCACAATGAGTCGGATCCATCTTCTCGCGGCGGTCACTGACATTGTGTCGTTCTGCACTGCAAAGCTTCACGTCCACAAAGAAATACGATGCCCGTTGTCACCATCTCGTAAACTCAACGTGAAACAGAAAACGAACAAAATTGTATGAATATTTGGAAATAAATCTAATACAAATGGACTGAAATAAAATTTCATAAATATAAAAATGGTTCAAATGGCTCTGAGCACTATGGGACTTTAACATTTGAGGTCATCAGTCCCCTAGACTTAGAACTACTTAAACCTAACTAACCTAAGAACACCACATACATCCATGCCCGAGGCAGGATTCGAACCTGCGACCGTAGCAGCAGCGCGGTTCCGGACTTAGGCGCCTAGAACCGCTCGGCCACAACGGCCGGCTCTCATAAATATATACCTAACGTCACTCGGGCAGGAATGACATCAGTGTTGACGTCAATATTTGTAACACTAAATATGTCTTAGCCATTTCTCTCGGTCTGAATTTGGATGATTTTCCCGAGCTATTATTTGGTGTTTGTTGTAGTCTCCAAACGGCAGCTAGTGATTACCACTCTATTCTTTTTGACAGTATGTCTATAGTTTGTTAGCTCAGTTCAGAAAAGGATTAGAGAAGAAACCGGTCACAGCTTTTGGCAAAAATGACGTAGTAGCAGCACTCACTACTGGACTATCTCTCCCTGTTAGTGGCGTACGAGAGGGCAGGATGATTAATAACAGTCATACGTTTATCGTGCTTTTGTATAGCTCGGATTTTCTGAAATCCTCTTCGTTTTCTCGTTGCCGGCCTGGAGACATCGTTTTGAGTCTTCAATTTCTCTTCCTCTTCGCTAACTTACTGCAGACTTACTGGACATTTTGCTAGGCAATGTGCCTCTAACTTTTAGCAAACTACCGAAGCTACTATCAGAATTACGAAAATCAGTCTGCGCTAAAAATACTAAGGTTATATTAGCCAAACTAAACGTAGTTTGTGAACCTCAGATATAATCCAAGTAATCGTGTTTCTACCTGACAAAGGACTAATTTAAAGGCCGTAAGGTTTCCATTCATTCACTACAACTTTCAAAGATCGCGAGTTACTCCCAAAACTAGACACTGACACTTCACTTACCAGCCGCGCGGGAATAGCCGAGCTGCCGGCACGGTAGCTCAGCGTGTTCGGTCAGAGAGCAGGTTGGCCTTTGTAATAAAAAACTGAGTGAAACGATGAACAACGAACTTGAATGGATGTCACGTGGCGTGACCTTAGCAGTTCAGTCCCATAAGATTTCACGCACATTTTTTCTTCACTTACCGATCGCAATAATGAGAAAAGATCCATAGTGTGGAGAAATTCAAATACCGTATCATGAAAATTTTCATTCATCCCCCACCCCCAGAGCAATCAACCGATAACCAGTAAGTTACAGGTCGTGAAATACAGGCGATGCAGTATGAAAATGTGCTCTCTCATTTCAATGTTCAAACATGGTCACCGACTAAATGTACTTGAGTATAAGACAACAGGCCCGCACGCAGACGCCGAGTGTAGTAGCCCTCTGTCGTGACTCTGTCACGTAGAACAAGTCCACATCTAATCTTGCAGCAAAATACGTGCTTGGCAGGACGACAAGTGTTAATAAATAGAGGTTTTTGAAAGTTAATGATTTCACTCATAATGTAAAAAACTGCAAAATCCGAAGGGAGCGTGACTTAAACATCTGCAGCTGCCATACAAATTTTCGTTTTCTGTACTTTCCGCAGATTTCCTGTAGTCTTTCTGTCTCATCCTTGACCTTTCCGAGTTTGTGCTCCGTCTCTATTGACGCCATCGTTCACGGGAGGTTCACATCCAGTTCTGCATCCTTCCTTTCATTAGGCCCGCAAAGGCAAAGGTCCCGAGTTCGAGTCTCGGTCGGGCACACAGTTTTAATCTGCCAGGAAGTTTCAGGCCAAAAAATGTCTTTAAGTTGGCCGACCCTATAGCTGCTGATCGCCCATTGGTTTCGTTAGTCGTCCATTCCTTCTTTTGAAGGAAAATCTTCTATTTCTTCAGTATTTCTTAGTATTTGGCAGGTATGAATTATGATTACCGCATTTAAAGCAAATGTCCTGTTTACATTCCAAACCCTTTCCCAGTTTTTCACTCAATTTAGGCTGCCTCTCCCTACCACCACCACTATCAGCAACGGCAACAAAGGTATGATAATACACAACACGCAGACTCACTGTCGGTGCTGCTCCCTGCACATTATTATGATTAAACATTCTTTATATTTTTTTGTTATTAAAAGTCTTAGACGTCTGTGGCACGTTAAATGTTCGTGTGGTGGTAAGCTGTATTTCTGTGTATACGGGAGTGGGGGCGGGGGGGGGGGGGCGAGGTCAGTGACATCTCTTCCCTCAGCACTGAATCTGGGAGCAGCACCGACAGTGAGTCTGCGTGTTGTGTATTATCATACCTTTGTTGCCGTTGCTGATAGTGGTGGTGGTAGGGAGAGGCAGCCTAAATTGAGTGAAAAACTGGGAAAGGGTTTGGAATGTAAACAGGACATTTGCTTTAAATGCGGTAATCATAATTCATACCTGCCAAATACTAAGACGAAAATATTGTCACACATTAACCAATGCTGAAATTGCAATAGGATAAATAGTTTGGCTTAGAAGTTCATGTGTCGAGAAAACTTGAAGAACTGCATAATGACCCGAAATAATGCGAAGAACGAACCTATCGTACGTTCAGATGCAGGGGATGTTATTAGAACCGAAAGAAACTTTTATCTTAGCAACAAAAGTAACACAAAAAAATCGGTTAATAGAAAATATGGGTCATTTCAAAATTAGAAGAGACAAAGAAATACTCATCAGACTTCCGGACGTGTATGGAGGAGGAACTCAAAACATGACGACAGTAACTGAAATACAAAATCGAATTAAAAAATTATCTAGACGTTGCTGTTGTTGTTGTTGTCTTCAGTCCTGAGACTGGTTTGATGCAGCTCTCCATGCTACTCTATCCTGTGCAAGCTTCTTCATCTCCCAGTACTTACTGCAACCTACATCCTTCTGAATCTGCTTAGTGTATTCATCTCTTGGTCTCCCTATACGATTTTTACCCTCCACGCTGCCCTCCAGTGCTAACTTTGTGATCCCTTGATGCCTCAGAACATGTCCTACCAACCGGTCCCTTCTTCTCGTCAAGTTGTGCCACAAACTGCTCTTCTCCCCAATTCTATTCAATACCTCCTCATTAGTTATGTGATCTACCCATCTAATCTTCAGCGTTCTTCTGTAGCACCACATTTCGAAAGCTTTTATTCTCTTCTTGTCCAAACTATTTACCGTCCATGTTTCACTTCCATACATGGCTACACTCCATACAAATACTTTCAGAAACGACTTCCTGACACTTAAATCTATACTCGATGTTAACAAATTTCTCTTCTTCAGAAACGCTTTCCTTGCCATTGCCAGTCTACATTTTATATCCTCTCTACTTCGACCATGATCAGTTATTTTGCTCCCCAAATAGCAAAAACCATTTACTACTTTAAGCGTCTCATTTCCTAATCTAATTCCCTCACCATCACCCGACTTAATTCGACTACATTCCATTATCCTCGTTTTGCTTTGGTTGATGTTCATCTTATATCCTCCTTTCAAGACACTGTCCATTCCGTTCAACTGCTCTACCAAGTCCTTTGCTGTCTCTGACAGAATTACAATGTCATCGGCGAACCTCAAAGTTTTTATTTCTTCTCCATGGACTTTATACCTACTCCGAATTTTTCTTTTGTTTCCTTCACTGCTTGCTCAATATACAGATTGAATAACATCGGGAACAGGCTACAACCCTGTCTCACTCTCTTCCCAACCGCTGCTTCCCTTTCATGCCCCTCGACTCTTATAACTGCCATCTGGTTTCTGTACAAATTGTAAATAGCCTTTCGCTCCCTGTATTTTACCCCTGCCACCTTCAGAATTTGAAAGAGAGTGTTCCAGTCAACATTGTTGACTAGACGTTAGTTGTTGTGAAAAAGGAAACAGAAGAGGGGGGGGGGGGGAATGCGAGTGTCGGCTTCCCGTACAAGAAGCCCTCGTCTCAGACCCTCGTCCTCCAATAAAATTTTCTAAATGCACCATTGTCTATCTTTTCTTAAATTGTATTGTTTACACGTTCACTTTAATTTTTGTTTGAATTGTAATCAAGCAATTGTAAGAAAAACAAAATGCAAAAAAATGTCGAGCACCAACGCACATGCGTGTCAACGACCTCGCTTACGGAGGTTTGTTGTTACGGCGTTCAGCCAGAAGACTGATTTGATGCAGCTCTCCGCGATACTCAGTCCTGTGCAAGCCACTATAGCTCCGAATTATATACTGCACCATTGAACCTTCTTGCTTTGTTCATCCCTTGGTCGCCTTCTACAATTTTTGCCTCCCCTCCCAAACTATTTGTTAATGCCGGCCTCTGTGGCCGAGCGGTTCTAGGTGCTTCTGTCCGGAACCGCGCTGCTGCTACGGTCGCAGGTTCGAATCCTGCCTCGGGCTTGGATGTGTGTGATGTCCTTACGTTAGTTAGGTTTAAGTAATTCTAAGTTCTAGGGGACTGATGACCTCAAATGTTAAGTCCCATGGTGCTTAGAGCCATCTGAATTTTATTCGCTGATGGCTCCGGATTCGTCCTACCGACCGATCCCTTCTCTTAGTCCAGTTGTACCATACATCCCTTTTTCCCCAGTTCGATTTAGTACCTCCTCAGTGGTCACTCGAACTACCCCCATAATCTTCAGCATTCTACAGTAGCACCGTATTTCAAAAGCTTCTAATCTCTTTTGTTGTGAACCGTTTTTCGCTCACATTTCGCTTCCGTGAAAAGGCTATACGCCAGACAAATACCTTCACAAAACACTTCCTAACATTTAAATTTATATCCAGTGTTAATAAATTTCTTTTTTTCAGAAATTCTTTCCGCACTGTAGCCGGTTAGAATTGTATATCCTCTCTACTTCGGCCATTAGTTGTTTTGTTACCCAAATAGCAAGGCTGATCTACTTACTGCTTTCGGTACCTCGTTTCCTAATGTAATATCTCTGGAACTCGTTTGAGTGTCGATGTCATTTTCACTGGGCAAGTGCTGAGGTACAATAAAGCGACTGATTCGAGAAACGCAGCCTTGTTGTGGGTGCGGGGGAGTGTCCGAAAGGTGGCCTTACCGGCTTGGTGCAGATCTGGCAACGCGGCCGCCTTTCACCGTAGCTTAGCGGGCCGTCGCAGGCGGTCCGCTTTCTTTTTTGCGCTTATGACTCACCGCAGACTCCCCACTCCACGGCTGCAAGCGCTACCTTGCAAGCCCTCTGGAAGCCCTTATTACGCGAGGAACCTGTGCTCTAGGTTGGCTACTGTGTGGCACTTTTCTTTTAAACAAAAATAATATAATTTTTCTTGCGCTACCTGTTGTGGCGTAACAAGCTAGTCACGCCACACTGAGGAGGAAGCCGAAAGGCACGCGTACACACACGCCGACTGGCGTCAAGTCTGGAACAGGATACGTATTGAATACTATAAAGAAAATACGTCTGTGGAATATACTTAACTTTTAATCACTCCTTGTGGTACATCTCTCTTGACTATACAAATGAGACTCGTAAGATACATGCACTGATACAATTGGCGCCTTGCTAAGTCGTAGCCATTAACTTAGCTGAAGGCTATTCTAACTGTCTCTCGGCAAATGAGAGCTGAGGCTTCGTCCTTATAGTCGCTAGCAACGTCGTCGTACAACTGGGGCGAGTTCTCGTACGTCTCTCGAGACCTGCCGTGTGGTGGCGCTCGATCTGCGATCACACAGTGGCGACACGCGGGTCCGACATGTACTAATGGACCGCGGCCGATTTAAGCTACCACCCAGCAAGTGTGGTGTCTGGCAGTGACACCACACTACCCCCTCCCCCCTCCGTCTGCTTACAAGAAGGTTCATCTTCGGCATTAAATGAATAGAGTATAGATGATTATAGGTACAACGACTAAGAACTCCCCTCAGTGTTAATCAGCCACAGAAGGCTTAGGGGCAAGAAACAACATACCCCCTCGCCTATTTGGTTTCATTCCTCTTCCGTCGCATTTCTTTCCAGTACTCAACTGGCAGAACTCAGAAGCCTTTGGTGAAATACAATATTTTCTTCGACACACGCCCGTGAGGACCTACAATACTACAGCGTAGGGTGACCAGATTTCCAGAACCGAAATATGGGACCGAAATTAGACGTTGAAATGAATGTAAATCTTGTGGAAACTTTTGTTAATGCTAAAGGTGCATAGATAATCGTACCATTTTGTTAAAATTCGCACTGAAAGATGTGCCGACGAGGTAGCTCAGCGTGTTCGGTCAGAGAGCTGGCTAGCCTCTGCAATAAAAAAACTGGGTGAAAATATCAACAACGAATTTCAACGGATGTCAGGTGACGTCCGGTACGACGAAATACAACGGACCATAAAAAAAAAAATGTCAGCGTGACGGACTGCCGTCCTAAGGGCCCCGGGCTCAATTCCCGGCTGGGTCGGGGATTTTCTCCGCTCAGGGACTGGGTGTTGTGTTGTCTTCGTCATCATTTCATCCCCATCCGGCGCGCAGGACGCCCAATGTGGCGTCGACTGTAAGAAGACCTGCACCAAGGCGGCCGGACCTGCCCCGTAAGGAACCTCCCTCCCGGCCAATGACGCCAAACCCTCCTTTCCACTTTAATGTCTTTAAGTAGGGTAGAAAATGATTAATATGGATACTTATGTTTCACTCTCAATTGGCCTGAAAGTTTCGCTGTGGATTGTTTCTGAAAAATGTTTTTTTCTTATATTTTGCAGAAGTTTGATATTTTCAAACGAAATTTTATAAAAATCAACACATGAAGCATCCTGAAAATGAATCTTAGTTATAATTATTTTCTTAACAGTTTACACACTAAACCTCTTGTTTTCATCAGTTCATAAAGTATTTGTGATTGAGAACATCCTTTTGCAGTAGCAATAGTTCCACGTAGAGCTAGCACAAATGCAGTAATGAGCTACAAATTCTTGCAGCAGTTATCTTGAGATGTAATGAAATTGCAAATGTCAGTCTTCATTCAGTTTGGTTTAATCAAAGAGCGTATTTTCTTTATTCTTTGGGTATAACTACATTTGTTCCCAATTTGGTTATGCTACACGTTTAAAAACACGCTATTTCAAAATATACGGGACGGTTAATGAAATACAAGACAATATAAGTCGCGTATGTATTTCGTCGTGATAACGAAACACTGAAGCTAAATTAGGGTCGATTCTGTAAAATGCGGGACGCCTAGTCAGCCTCCCGTAGCGAAGCAGCAGCAAGAACTTCACTGTCGAACTTGAATGCGCTGTGCAGGCAACAGCTGTATGAACTAAACACAGGTAGCCATATATGTGGTGTCACACAAGGTTCCATCTTAGGGCCATTACTTTTCCTTGTGTTTGTCAATGACCTTCCAACAGTTACATTACCAGATCACAAGTTTTTGCTTGTTTGCAGATGACATAAACATGTCAATAAATAGCAAACCAGATATAGGCTTAGATAGACCAACTAGTGAAATTTTCATGGACTGTAATAAATGATTCGATTACCTGACATCGCAGTGAAGCAGGAGCCAATCTTCCATATCTGTGAATGCAGTATCCTTTTAGAACTGTTTATTGCCAACACCGCAAGTCTTGTTACATGACGAAGTGTCACTGTGACAATAGCATGTGTTTGAAGTAACGGAACGAGGGAGAGGCTACTTCTCGCCAGCAGAAGATAGGAACACAGGGCGCAGGCTTACTTCTCCCGGTTAATTCATAAACCGTATTTCTTTTTTTTTTCTGGTCAATTTCTCTCACCTCTCTGTGGGCCTTCGTCCTTGGTGGCCCATTTCACCAACCCCTCGCTAGTGCCCTGCCCTGTAGGTAAGGGAACTTTACCATTGGTATATGTTCCCCTAGCATTGTCATTCCTTCTCCCAAATTTTATTTCACTGCTTCCTCGCCATAAATTTGAACGGTCGTGATAAGCTGCAACCCTGGCTTACACCCGTCTTGGACTTATACTTCTTTAGTTTCCACTTTCATTAATTTTGATTTTCTATGGGATCCACCTTGAGCAAAACACAGTTTTCTGTTCTTTTACCCAGACATGTTTCCCTGACGTTACAGCATCATCAGTGGGTTTTTATTTTCTTTCTTGTTACAACATGCTGTGGTTTGTGTTTTGCTCAAGGCGGATCCCGTCCAAAAACAGATTTATTTGTAAACAAGCACGGACACAAGAGCTTGAACCTAAAGATGAATATTCCGTTTTTATTATTTGCATTTGAGTTTCATGCGTGTTGCGGTTCATAAGCTTGCTAATGTACGTACTTTAGCCTGTAGTATTGCTAACATCTTATTGCGTATTACATTGTCGAAGAAATTTCTCTAGGTCCAAATGCTAGAAGGGTATCCTGGTTGTGCTTTTTTCCATTAGTAAGAGCATTAGTAACAGCCAAACAAACCTCTGGTAATTTTCACTACCAATATTTGTACCGGTGCATAAATTTCACTCACTCGGCAGTAGCGAAGTGTAAATTATCGCCGCGCGGAGTGGCCACGCGGTTAGAGGCGCCAAGTCACTGATTGCGCGGCCCCTCCCACCGGAGGCTCGAGTCCTCCCTTGGGCGTGAGTGTGTGTTGTTCTTAGTATAAGTTATTTTAAGTAGTGTGTAAGTCTAGGGACCGATGACCTCAGCAGTTTGGTCCCATAGGAATTCACACACACACATTTGATTTGATTTTGTAAATTATCCTGCAGTTTTAAATGCAATACTTTCTGTAAAATATCTAACAACAGACAGAGGTCACGTTTCTAAAGATTTAACCTTGTATACAGAGAGCTGCCAAAGAGCTGTTTGTAGAGGCGCCCAATGATATATGGTGCATGTGAAACGTGTCACGCCACAGTACAAACTAGGAGCCTCTTCTTCCACTATTTCCATTAAATATTAAAAAAAAACAGTCCGAACAGGCCACGAAAACGCTGAAGACCCGGACGGTCACCCATCTAAGTGTTAACCAAGCCCGACAGCGCTTAACGGCGGTGATCTAACTGGAGTCGGGTGTTACTACTGCGGCAACGCTGTTGACACATTGAGTATAACCTTTGCGGCAAATTACGATTCTTTTGTCCTGAATGTTGCGTGCCTTTGTGGAAGCAGCTGACGAAATAAACGATGTAACGCCATCTTGTCTCTAGCGTGTAATGAAATTGCTCTCCACCATGCTCTATCAAGAACTTTAGTTACCAGGGGTCGTTCACGTCTAAGGGTAGACATCTAAAGCGGGTAGTGTGACGTACATATTGTTCAGAACGGAACGGCATTATTTCAGTTTTCAGTATCTTCGCAGTTCTGACCAGCTATGCGTCAGCGCAGTAGACATGCGCCAGCAAAGCGCCGATAACCGCTTCGCTATCAGGAAGCCACTTCCGGGCTTCCTGTGTGTTTCTAAGAGTTGGCACATTGCTCTGTGCGGGATATTTCCCAACGCTTTTCTGTGTAAATACCGGTATGGCAGATCGGGAATCTGCAGACATAAGTGAATGGAGCGGGAAGAAGATCTAATAACTAATACAACGGAAGGTACCCTCTGCCATGCACTTCACAGCGATTTGAAGAGTATGCGCGTAGAAGTCAATGTCTAGTATGTCTCAGAAGGCCGTTGCTGCTATGTTACCATTGTGCGTTAATGACTTAGCGGACAGTATTAGCTGCAATCTCAATTTTCTCAGATGATGCAGTTTTCTATCTGGGAATTCTCTTTGGTGAAATACAAATTCCTGTCCAGTTAAATCTCGACATAATATTCTGCCACAAAGACTACCTATTGGTTCTTAAAGTTAGGTGCCGAAGTTGTGCGCTTCACGAAATGTAAGAGTGCTTTTCTTTGAGTACAACATTAATAAATCATAGGTATTCATTCGTGTCAGACGAACGTTTGGTAGTAATGGTTTGTAGGTATGAGAAGTGGAACGACCATATATCCTCAGCTGTAGGCATAATGAATGACAATCCATGGTTCATTGGTAGGGTACTAGGAAACTGCAATTAGTCAGCAATAGAAGAAATGCATAAAAGACAACGCAGTTCATACTTGAATACTGCTCAAATGTATGGACGGACAGTTGACAATTTTGTTTGACTGACAGAGTACATCAGATACGTTGAGAAATCTGACCTGGCAGCCACTCGAATAAAACTGTCACAAATTTCGCGATAACCAGCTTTGAAAACGTCAACAACAGCCTTTCAGAGAAGAAAATACGAATATTCTTTACCTCCCTACATATCTAACCCGTAGAAATCGTGGAAATAAAATTGTGCAAATAACAGTGACACAAAATCCCTCATTTTTAGCACGCTCCAACCGTGAAAGTACGGGAATAATGATTTTTGTGGACTCTGCCCAGAATTTATTAGTTACGGGTTGCAGAATAAAGCTGAGGAAATCACGAAAACAGTAAGAAATTAAGGAGATCGGATTTGGACAAGTTGAAAAAATTCAGACTTGAGAGTTGCGAAGTGAGCGTTTGGCAACGGAAAAGGAGAAAGGGAATGCAAGAGAAAATGATATATCGTTTGTTTGAGAGATGAAACGCTGAAGGAAGCAGAAAAAAACAATGCAAAAAGACAAGACTAAACAGAAATTTGTGGCTAGCACCTATTACTAAATTTGGTGCTGTAGTAGTAGATCGCTTTTTCTACCTGGACCTTTCTTTTATTTCCGTCGTTGCTTCTTAGATTCAAAAGTAAGACGGAAAAAGTACATTCGTGCCTTACATCATCTTAATCCCTTTTGGTCTTACATACCCATTGTTACGTCTTGGTTCGTGCACATTTTACATATTACCTATCAAATCTGCCTACTTTTTGCCTCTTTCTTCGTGAGATACAAGTCGGAGAAAGCAATATGGTGGTTTAATCTAGTAGGTACCTATGTCTTCGAAAACTTAACATCAAAGCATGTTCTGCTGCACAACGCCTCTCTTGTAGCGTCTGCCACAGGAGGTGGGTAGGGATCTTCGCGATGCGTTCATTATTACAAAACGAATCCGTTACGAAACGTGCCTCTCTTCTTTGGATCTTCTCTATTTTCTCTATCAGTGCTACCTTCTAAGGCTCCCAGAATAAAGAGATAGTGTCGGTCGACAAGAATTTCGTAAGCTGCTTCCTTCGTGGATGGACTACGTTTCCCGATGATTCTTGCAATGATTCATAGGCATATGTCTTTCCTTCTATTAGTTTTGTCTGGTCATTCCACATTAATCCATATGTGTCCATTGCGTCGATAACGACCCTGCTGCGGCCCAATAGATTCATCATATTTTCCTCACTGATCAGGTCAGAAGAACATGTGAGTTTTGTAAGAATAAAACTGTCGAATGTAACGTAAATTTTCACGACAAATGCTTTGCAGAGTTTCGTGCATAATGATATTATGATTTAGATACCTTACATACACTATGTGATCAAAAGTATCCGGACACCTGGCTGAAAATCACTTACAAGTTGGTGGCGTCCTCCATCGGTAATGCTGGAATTCAGTGTGGTGTTGGCCCACCCTTAGCCTTGATGACAGCTTCCATTCTCACAGGCATACGTTCAATCAGGTGCTGGAAAAATTATTGGGAATAGCTCCCCATTCTTCAGAGTGCTGCACCGAGGAGAGGTATCGATGTCGGTGGGTGAGGTCTGGCACGAAGTCGGTGTTCCAAAACATCCCAAAGGTGTTCTATAGGATTTTGTGCAGGCCAGCCAATTACAGGGATGTTATTGTCGTGCATTATGAACAGGTGCTCGATCGTGTTGAAAGATGCAATCGCTATCTCCGAGTTGCTCTTCAAGAGTGGGAAGCAAGAAGGTGCTTAAAAAATCAGTGTAGGCCTGTGCTGTGATAGTGCCACGCAAAACAACAAGGGGTGCAAGCCCCATCCATGAAAAACACGATCACACCATAACACCACCGCTTCCTAATTTTACTGTTGGCACTACACACGCTAGCAAATGACGTTCACCGGGCATTCACCATATCCACACCCTGCCATCGGATCGCCACATTGTGTACTGTGATTCGTCACTCCACACAACATTTTTCCACTGTTCAATCGTCCAATGTTTGCGATCCTTACACCAAGCGAGGCGTCGTTTGGCATTTACCGGCGTGATGTGTGGCTTACGAGCAGCCGCTCGACCATGAAATCCAAGTTTTCTCACCTCCCGCCTAACTGTCGTAGTACTTACAGTGGATCCTGACGCAGTTCGGAATTCCTGTGTGATGGTCTGGATAGATGTCTGCCTATTACACAATACGACTCTCTTCAACTGTCGGCGGGCTCTGTCAGTCAACAGACGAGGTCGGCCTGTACGCTTTTGTGCTGTACGTGGCCCTTCACTTTCCCACTTCTCTATCACATCGGGAACAGTGGACCTAGGGATGTTTAGGAGTGTGGAAATGTCGCGTACAGACGTATGGCACAAGTGACACCTAATCACCTGACCACGCTCAAAGTCCGTGAGTTCCGCGGAGTGCCCCATGCTGCTCTGTCATGATGTCTAATGACTACAGAGGTCGCTGATATGAGAGTACGTGGCAGTAGGTGGCAGCACAATGCACCTAATATGAAAAACATTTGTTTTTGGAGTGTCCGGATACTTTTGATCACATAGTGTACCAGGTATGATTACTTAATAGTTCATAGTTTGTAATAATAAAAACTAATTCTCTAATTCTTCATAATAAACACCGATAAGCGTAAAATATGATTTATTTTGATTATTCCTGTTCCAAGTAGTGTACAACTTAATGCGCCCTTGGGGTCAATGTCGACTCACTGAAAAAAAAACCCTTTTGCAATTCACAACTACAAGTTACTCTTACAGCTGTTGTCTATGGCCAATAATAAATAACATTTGTGAAAATAATAAAAATCAGTGTTGAAAAAAGTTCTAAGCATGTATGGGATAAATCTCTCCTTATGCACACTCCTAGGTATGTAATGGATTTGACTGATTCCAGTGATTGTTCGGCAATCGTGTAACCACACAAGCGGTCTTCCCGCACTTTTACATGCAATACGTTAGATCTTTCTATGCTGAAGGCCGGCTGTCATCCCCTCGTCTGCAAACCAACATCCATTCTGGGTTAGTCATGAAGTCTTAATCATCTCACAATTAAATTAAGCTGCGACCATGGAACGTGGTGAAGGTGTTAGTCTTCCTCTACGTAAAGTGACGAGGAAAACATTATGACCAACTGCTTAATAGCTTGTTTGTCCGTCTTTGGAACGAAATACACCACTGATTCTGCGTGTAAGGGATCCGACAGTGTTGGTAGGTTTGTGGAGATATGTAGTATTAGATGTCTACGCGCAGGTCACGCAATTCGCGCAAATTACGGGCCACTGATTTGCGTACAAGGCGATGGCGCCCGGTAGCGAAGTAGATGGGCTCCATAGGATTTACATCAGGCGAATTTGGTCGCTGAGACATCAATGTGAGTTCACTATAATGCTCCTCAAACCACTGTAGTAGCACGGTTCTGGCTTCGAGACACGGTCAATTATACTGCTGACTGAAAGATGACGGCCGGCCGCGGTGGCCTTGCGGTTCTAGGCGCTCAGTCCGGAACCGCACGACTGCTACGGTCGCAGGTTCGAATCCTGCCTCGGGCATGGATTCGTGTGATGTCCTTAGGTTAGTTAGGTTTAAGTAGTTCTAAGTTCAAGGGGACTGATGACCACAAGTACTCAGAGCCATTTGAACCATTTGAAAGATGACGTCGCCGTTGGGGAAGACACCATGCATGAAGGGATGCAGGTGGTTCGCAGCTGCCAGCGTGTCTTCGACTACTACCACAGGTCCCATGCAAGCGCAGGAGGACCCATAGCATAATACTGCTCCCAGCAGCCTGCGACCGTGGCGCGCTGCACGTTTCGAACCGCCCTTCACCTCGATGACGCCGCTTGCGGAGACGGCCAACGACCGAGTGTAACAAAAATGTGATTCACCCAAAGAGCCGACACATTTTCCTGGATCGACGGTCTAGTCCCAATAGTCCCGTACCCACTGCAGTCGTAATTAACGATGTAGTTGGGTCAACATGTGAACACGTAAGGGTGATCTGCTGCGGAGCTCCATGTTCAACAATGTACGATGAACAGTGTGCTCCGAAACACTTGTGCGTGCACCAGCATTGTACTCTTTCGGCAGAGATGCCACAGAACACCATCTATCCTACTTTGCAGAGCAGTCAAATCTGTGAGTCCCATGTTCTGTGAAGAGTCGTGGACGTCCAACCATTTAGTGTCTAGTGGTAGTTTCGCTGTCCTATCTCTTTCCGCAGACGCTCACGACAGTAGCACGTGAACATTCGACCAGCTTCGCCTTTTTCGAGATACTCATTCACAGGTTCCGCGCAGTAATAATCTGCCCTTTGTCAGAATCGTTAATCTCAATGGATTTTCCGTCTGTAGCCCATATCGTCGCTAGGATGACCCCGTCCGTGTCTGCTCCGCTTACATACTTTTGCTATCGCATAACGTGCCTGCAACACTACCAGGTGGCAGTGATCATAATGTTTTGGCTGATATCTGTATTCACTCTTCAGTGAGATTATTTTTCTGTACGATGGAAAACATAGCGGAGACCCTGGGTCTTAGTTTCGATCGTTAAGGGCTCGTTCCACCTAGAGTCTCCTCCTCCTTCAATCTGGGAGTACGTGCCATAAAGTGGTTTCTTCGTCCGAGTAAAGAATAATAAATCACTAGGTGTCATGCCAAGAAAATACGGGGCTGGAGCGGGGTGGGGGTTTGGGTAGAATTTGATAGTCGAAAGAAGCAGCATGTGTGAATGTGCCCGGTACAAAATGAGATGGGGCATTGTCGTGGACTGAGAACACCCTGTCCAACTGGTTCCCGCGACTCTTTGTCTTTAAAGCCTCCTGTAATCATGTCAGCAGGTTAATCACTTTCACCGTCATTTTTCCTTATGATGGTTGGGCCTTCGTCTTTTTCGGCGGTGGTGAATACACTTATTTCCACTGCTTGCTTTGCTACTTTAACTGTGGTCATAGCAATACACCCACAATACATCCGTGGTGATTAAGGGACTAAAGAAGCATTCTGGATTGGCCTGACTCCGCTGCAACATTTCCACAGATGATTCAGTTCTGCATGTTTTTCATGGTTATGAACAACCGTGAAACCTAACGGGCGGCGATGTCTGTCGTGTAGAAAAGGTCGTGCAAGATTTTGGAAATCAAACCATGACTGATATTCACCTTTTCCAACATCTCTGCGTTTATGATACGCCCCTCCTCAAGCACCAGGGCTTTGACTTCTCTTGACGTTTCCTGTTCTTGGTTATATCGGCTCATTGTAGGGATGGGAAATACCGCTCGATTAACACCGACACCGGTATTTTAGTTCAACGTAACCGGTATTTTTGGTCGCGGCTATAACATGTATTTTTTATTTATTACTACTAACATAAACTGTTTTTAAAAACGAAGATTTTTATGCGTAAACCTTTCAGTGCTATTTTACTAACAGTACCGATAGAAACGAGCAACAGACACATGGCATAAGAATCTGCATTAGTGGACCACAATATTATTGCACCTGGGGGTGAGGGCACTTTGGTCGGATTATCGCCAGTTTTTATCGTGATATTTCACGAGGAGATGCTGAAACACTTGATAGTATACGCGCAACTGTCTTGTAATCATTCACAACGCGACGCCTTTTCCTTCGTCACTTGCTCACTGTGACGTCACCGCGTGTTGTCGGTAGCGGCCACGGTAGGCCAGGTGCAGCAATATCGTGGTCGAGTAGTACAGCACTGCTGAGACAACCGTGCTCCTGTTGGACGAAGTACGTTGTCAGTGTTGCCGGTGTGATAGCTGCACGGGACGCCTCAATGGTTTCTCGTAGCTCATTCAGTGCAGCTGGCTTTTGCTGATAAACTTCACTTTTCAAGGTCCCCCGTGGGTAGAAGTCAAGAGGTGTAAGTTCTGGAGACCATGCTGGGTAATCGACATCTGCTCTTCGACCCCTTCATCATCCACATAGATTTTCATCCAATTAGGTTTGACGTCTCTGTGGTAGTGAGGCGGAGCGCCATATTGTTGTAGGTAAAATCTTTCATTCCCAAACACCTCTCGGATGGCAGGTAAAATCGATGTTTGCAGTATATGAAGATACACGTCACCAGTTACGGTACCTTCAAAGAAGAATGGGCCAATAAGACCACTCGATGACAGACAACGCCACACGTTAACACCTTATAGATTAACATGTTCGTTCACTTGAACATGAAGATTTTCAGGAGATCAGCGCACGTAGATGTGGCGATTTACAGTACCGTTCAGTTTGAATTATGCCTCGTCAGACCAGATTACCATCTCTGCAAACCGTTCATCCTCGAGAAGCGTGACTTCAAACCTCTCGCCAGTACTCCATCCTTCTATACGGGTCGGCCTCGTTCACAGCGTGCTGCGATCTGATTGTTCACTTTCCACTTTGCAGCCTTCAGAATTAGTCTACGCTTGATCGGCTTACCCCACTTTCACGTGTACCCTACTTCACAGATTTTTGAGATGATCTAGTAAAATGTTGCAACACGGCAGCGCTGGAAGCTGGACATGTTGATGTTTTTGGTCGGCCAGACCTTTCCTTATGCCCATACTGAACAGTACCGTCAGCTTCAAATTTATCGCTAGTACGAAAAATTGTTGTATGTGTTGGTGGCTGAGCTCCATACACATTCCGCCATTGCTGTTGTGCCTCCATCATGTTTTCGTACTTCTTTTGTCACTTCAATATGGTCTAGCATTGCTCAGACGACAGTCTTACTTCATTCATTGGCGCATTGTCATCTGGAAAACGTGCACTAAGATCAGTTGAGAAAACAATGGACTACGCTGCTGCTCAAAATTGCAACGATATATCATTTTGTTCCAAAGATTTAACTATCAAAGAATGTCTACATTTTTCTGGGCTCGTCTGTAGTACAGTGTGGCATCACAGGGAGCGCTGCACAGCGTGTCACAGCCTCTCTATGTATAATCTCTCCCTTTGATTAAAACTTGATGATTTTCCCTCTTAGTGTCGGTGTAGAGCACTTTGAGATAAGAAAGTTTTCGCGGTCTGGGATACTGAATGGCGCACCCTCAGTACCCCAAACAAACTCTGTGTTATCAAGGAGACAATGAATGTATGGCGGTCATCCATGCGAGCTACTTTCAAGGACTCTGTTGTCCTTTGCTGGCTCCACAACAGCCATATTTGGCTAACACATGGTCACCTCCTCCTTCACGAGGTGTCGCTGTGGCTCCCATATAACTGTCGTCCACCTCTTGTTGGACTGCCCAATTTTAGCCACTATGTAGCAATATGTAACCTACCCTACCTACGGTGTTGGGCGACTATGCCTCAACGGCTGATTTAGTTTTACGTTTTATTCGGTAGGGTGGTTCTTATCATACCATCTAAGGTTGGATGTCTGGCCTCCTCTCCCAGGCCACCAACCTACCTCCCTTTTACCTCTTTATCACTTTTACTTTGGATTTTGTTTGTCTTGTTGTTCGTCTTTTCCCTGTGTGTGTTCTTCTCGCCTTGTATTTTGGGCTGGCGATTTTGTATGTTGCAGAGTGGCTGGCTCATCCTTTTTATCTTTGTGATCAGCCAGCCCAAGCCATCTGCTATATGACTTTAATACCTTCCTCTAACCTTTTCTTGTACGCTTCCTCCTTTGGTCCGCTTCTGTAGTTTTCTCTTTCGGTGTGCTTCCCCGTTAGTTTTACCCCCTTTACCTCCCCAACTCCTTTGTTTTTAGTTGTTTTACGAAAGGCTATTTGCAATTTGTACAGAAACCAGATGGCAGTTATGAGTCAAGGGACATGAAAGGGAAGCAGTGGTTGGGAAGGGAGTGAGACAGGGTTGTAGCCTCTCCCCGATGTTATTCAATCTATATATTGAGCAAGCAGTAAAGAAAACAAAAGAAAAATTCGGAGTAGGTATTAAAATCCATGGAGAAGGAATAAAAACTTTGAGGTTCGCCGATGACATTGTAATTCTATCAGAGACAGCAAAGGACTTGGAAGAGCAGTTGAACGGAATGGACAGTGTCTTGAAAGGAGGATATAAGATGAACATCAACCAAAGCAAAACGAGGATAATGGAATGTAGTCGAATTAAGTTGGGTGATGCTGAGGGAATTAGATTACTACTTAAAGTAGTAAAGGAGTTTTGCTATTCGCGGAGCAAAAGAACTGATGATGGTCAAAGTAGAGAGGATATAAAATGTAGACTGGCAATGGCAAGGAAAGCGTTTCTAAAGAAGAGAAATTTGTTAACATCGAGTATAGATTTAAGTATCGGGAAGTCGTTTCTGAAAGTATTTGTATGGAGTGTAGCCATGTATGGAAGTGAAACATGGACGATAAATAGCTTGGACAAGAAGAGAATAGAAGCTTTCGAAATGTGGTGCTACAGAAGAATGCTAAAGATTAGATGGGTAGATCACATAACTAATGAGGAGGTATTGAATAGAATTGGGGAGAAGAGCTGTTTGTGGCACAACTTGACAAGAAGAAGGGACCGGTTGGTAGGACATGTTCTGAGGCATCAAGGGCTCACCAATTTAGTATTGGAGGGCAGCGTGGAGGTCAAAAATCGTATAGGGAGACCAAGAGATGAATACACTAACAAGGGAACCTCCCCATCGCACCCCCCTCAGATCTAGTTATAAGTTGGTACAGTGGATAGGCCTAGAAGCAAAATATAGAAACTGAGTAGTCCATGTGCAAGATATGCAACATCAAGGATAGCCTGAGCTCAGGAGCGTTGTGGTCCCGTGGTTAGCGTGAGCAGCTGCGGAACGAGATGTCCTTGGTTCGAGTCTTCCCTGGAGTGAAAATGTCACATTCCTTATTTTCGCAAAGTTATGATCTGTCCGTTCGTTCATTGACGTCTCTGTTCACTGTAAGCTTAGTGTCTGTGTTTGGCGACCGCACCGAAAAACAATGCGATTGGTATACGAAAGGACGTGCCTCTCCAATGGGAACCGAAAACATTTGATCGCAAGGTCATAGGTCAACCGATTCCTCCACAGGAAAACACGTCTGATATATTCTATTCGACACTGGTGACGGCATGTGCGTCACATGACAGGCATATGTTGTCGACCCACCTAACTTGTACACTTGGCGAATGGGTAAAAAGATTCTTCTACCTTGCCCGATTTTGGTTTTCTTGTGGATGTGATAATCACTGCCAAAAAAGTGATCGCATCGGACGGACGGACGGACAGATAATAATTGTCTGAAAACAAAAAAATTAAACTTTACACCCGAGGGAAGACTTGAAACAAGGACCTCCCATTCCGCAGCTGCTCACGCTAACCACGGGTCCACGGCGCTCCTGAGACCACACTGTCCTTGATGTTGCCTATGTTGCGCATGGACTACTCAGTTTGTATATTTTGCTTATTTTTTTCATAGTTCCACACAACTTCTTCCTGTTTTCTCGATTGATCTGTGTTCAGTTTTTCAAGGCCTATCCACTGTGGCAACTTATAACTAAATCTGAGGGGGGTGCGATGGGGAGGTTTCCTTGTAAGCAGATTCAGATGGATGTAGGTTGCAGTAAGTACTGGGAGATGAAGAAGCTTGCACATGATAGAGTAGCATGGAGAGCTGCATCAAACCAGTCTCAGGGCTGAAGACCACAACAACAACAACAAATGGTTCAAATGGCTCTGAGCACTATGCGACTTAACTTCTAAGGTCATCAGTCCCCTAGAACTTAGAACTACTTAAACCTAACTAACCTAAGGACATCACACACATCCATGCCCGAGGCAGGATTCGAACCTGCGACCGTAGCGGTCGCGCGGTTCCAGACTGTAGCGCCTAGAACCGATCGACCACTTTGGCCGGCCAACAACAACAACCTTGAGACTTGTTTGCCTGTGGCAAAAGGGACGGATTACCTTGTACTTTGGTCCCTTTATACCCCAACCAAACTAAGAGCGCCTTGCGCTGTTGCAGGTGAAGGTGTACCGCACGTCGCTGGAGCACTTCGCGGTGGTGTTCCCGCAGAAGAAGGTGTGCCGGCCGCTGGGCGTGGTGAACCTGCGGCACGCGACCGTGTCCCGGCCAGAGGGCGCGCCGCTCGCCTTCAGCGTACGCCACAAGGGCTGCGACGCGGCGGATGCGAGCCTCACGTTCGTGGCGGCGACGGCGCGGGACCTGGACTCGTGGCTGGAGGCGTTCAGCCCCGCCGCCCCCTCGTCCCCCAGTGCAACGGCTGCCGCCGCCCCCTGCCCCTTGCCTGCCGTCGCCGAGGACGAGGAGCTGTAGTCCGCCCGAGACGACATCACCCCACACTACCTGCACTACTCTCGCCCCGGTGCCCGCCTGCCTGCAGCCGCTCACAGCTGGATAGTCTGCGGAGGTCCTACGTGTCGTCACGTGCGCGGGGATGCCCCGGAGAACTCTCTATCGCACGTGAAAGAGTCGTCGTACAACTGATTTCCCTTTCCTTCAGCCCTTCTGCGTCGCGCGAGAAGAGTGGATCTGTGGCAGAGGGAAGGTAGCTTACGTGAACTGTTGTCAGCCACTCACTTATTGCATTCCTGAGTGTAGGGACCGAGACCCACAACAAATACACAGGCCAGAGTATTTGGCAAAGTGTGTAGCTTGCTAAAATTTTTGCTGCAGTCTTGCTAAATGGGGTATGGTGTATCAGGGACACAAAAAAGTGCACAGGAGCTGCAAATTTATGCAGGAATAATATAATAACTGCAGATTATATCAGACTAAGTAGAGTGAGCAGTTTTTTTACAGTGTGAAATTGATGTAACAACAGGGCTGCAGACTGTATGCACGTCATGATCGAAAATTGAAGGAATATACAGGGACCGGTTACTTACTCCAAAACAAGAAAAAAAGTCTAGTAAACATGGGCTGTAAAAAGCAAACCTTAAGAACACTGACCATTTGTTCAGTAGATGAGATGTGTTTACACTAGTGAAGATGAACAAATGGTCATAGCTTTTAAGGGATCCATTTTAGAACCCATGTTTATTAGACATTGTCTAATTAAGGAACCTGTCCCTAAAGTTTGTTGACGTTTTTGGTGTACAGTGGATATGCTCCCATCCGGTAATGTCTTATTGGGTACTATTATTGTGTAAATTTTACCAGTGAGATGGTATCTGACTAACTTTCCACACTCTCCATTTGATGAACCACTTAATGGCAGAAACACAAAGAACAAGAACTATTATCTGATACCGTATCAAAAAAGTTTCAGTACAAAAATTGGTTCAAATGGCTCCGAGCACTATGGGACTTAACTTATGAGGACATCAGTCCCCTAGAACTTAGAACTACTTAAACCTAACTAATGTAAGGACATCACAAACGTCCATGCCCGAGGCAGGATTCGAACCTGCGACTGTAGCAGTCTCAGTACAAAAACTGTTATTTTTATCTGATATTCCTTGTATGTCTCTAAATTTCAGTAAACTGTTCCATTCTCATTAGACCTTTATTACATGATCATAAAGGAACACCAAAACTAAATTTAATTGGCCATTTAACTCAACTCAAGAAATGGCAAATACCAAAAATGTTACTGTGGCACTGGAAAACACAGCAAGGGGAAGATTCATGACCTGCATTTCTGTAGTTCTGGCAAGGTAATTCATATATATGTGGTCCTATTGTTCACTCTGTCCCCTACCTCAGGAATGCTCTGAACTGACCTTTTACGAAGTGCTGCGACAAAAAAATCTGAAGGTGGTATAAGGCAGAGCCGTATCTCATTGTTAGTGCAGCAGAGAGGCAGTTACTTCAAATTTCACAATAAGAAAAAAATGCTGCAAGTACCTACTGAAGGAGGTTGTAAACTGATTCAAGTGTTTATCAAAGATGTGTGCTTCCATACTGAACTGCATTTGAAACACTGTTCATTTCATTCAGATAAGATTATGTGGATGACATATCTTAAAAATGTGTCTAATGTATCTTGAATTCTGTAAATGGTTCTGAGCAAATGTTTGTCATTAACACTCACTATAGTATATTGTAATATAATCTTATAGCTTCATCCAATTTTCATGATGTGCAAGTTCCAGATCTTTGAATAGTGAACTTGGCATGTTAGCACTGACAAAGGTCTCGCCCTTTAACTCTTTAGTTGACATTAATTATTAATACCAGCCAATAGAAGTGAAATGATATATTTCTTGAAAACCTTTCACAATTTCTGAGAGTAATTTTGAAACAATATGTCTGTGAGTTATTCAGATGAGACCAAATTCCAATCTCATCACCATTTTGCTACTGTAACATTTGACTTAACTTGTGGAGTCCCCAGCATTTTTCAAGTAAAACCTTAGAGCAGTGTTAAAAGTTATTTCTGTCAAATGCAAGTTCATGTTAAACAATGCAGTTAATCTGTAACTCTTTGTGCTGACTACGACCAAACCAGTAGTAACTCTGAATGTAGTGTTTCATTTTGTATAAAATACTCTTGGTACAACACTAAGTTAAATAGTAAAACGATCTATATACTATACATGTATCAGTCAGTACTGTTTATTTTGGAGGTCACTTTTTCATAGATTATACAAAAAGAAATGTATATAGCATTTATATGAGGAGACTAATTTTATAGTTGAAAATCTCCCGACCAAAACAGGTATGTTTTCTATAGGAACAATATTTTCTGTAAATTTTCGACCAATGTAGGTACATTTCTACATGACTGATGTTTTCTCTCTACTAACTTGAGTATATAGGAAGGGTACAGTTATTGTATTGTACATAAACAAATTCTGTAGGTTGATCACAGGCATGTTCCTCTGTAAGGTTTCAGACTTCTATTCGAAGGTGAATTCAAGTTACGTTGACAATGCATAAATTGTATAAATTTAATTTGCATGCTATTGGGATGCAACAGAATATCTGATGCTTTCTCACAAATACATATACACTTTTGAACTTCAGTGCATTTAAGTAATTTTTACAATTTTTTGTAATTTGTATTCAGCAATTTTACACTATCATTTGTGTTTAATGCAGTACTTCATTGCTGTGATTTGTACTGTTTTAGTTTATTAGCACTTCACATGAATACAAACATGTGGTCTGTCTGTGATAATTATTTTTATAGATTATTTATCATTATGTTGAAGTAGTTTTGATATTTCATGTTTCTGTAGCAATCCTCAGTGGGCTGTCTTTCTTTGTGGTGTATGGAATTTCTTGTCTTGCTTGTAATAATGTCATCAGTATTTGATTTTTTTGACTGTTATGTGTGAGAGTTATTTATGCCACTGAAAGTTAAAATTTTGTTAAATTTATGCCAAAGACTATTTTTGTTGTTTATTTATTGACTTCACTGTGTGTTTTGACCTTTAGCAGTCAACTTTATACTTCAGTGAACACTTGAATGCGTGATTGTTTGTGTAATGTGAATTTTATGGTGTATGTCTTATGTTTGTGAAAACTTGTGCTTTTTATTGTGTAATATATGTATCTGTTTGTCATTAAATCTGTATCAAAAACAATTATGTTTTCATTAAACTTTAAATACAGGACTGGAACTCAAATATATGAAAAAATTTCATTGATAACGTTTTGTACCTCTGTCCGTTCCAAAAGAATCACTATTATTGGACAGCACTGCAAAATGATGCCATTATAATACAGCTGAGATACAGTTTTGTGTACAATTCAAACTGATAAATGTATATAATGGTTTTCTTATTTTTAAAACTAATATTAAAGTAATAATTTCTTTTGAGTTTTCTGTTTGCTATTTTTGTGCCTGATTTGGTGTCAGTTTCAGAAAATCAAACAGTTAAAATAATTAAAAGGAAAGTTAATAATCCTGCCTAAGAATTAATATGGCTAACTATGAATACAGCAGAAAGAGCAGACGTTTCCCAACTTACCAAATACAATTAGTAGAAATGTATTTTGCGATTAAACAGCACTGACAAGGGAACCTCCCCATCGCACCCCCTCAGATTTAGTTATAAGTTGGCACAGTGGATAGGCCTTGAAAAACTGAAAACAGATCAATTGAGAAAACAGCAAGAAGTTGTGTGGAACTGTGAAAAAATAAGCAAAATATACAAACTGAGTAGTTCATGGGAAGATAGGCAACGTCAAGGACACTGGGAACGCAGGAGCTCCGTGGTCTCGTGGGAACGCGAGCAGCTGCGGAATGAAAGGTCCTTGGTTCAAATCTTCCATCGAGTGAAAAGTTTAATTTTTTATTTTCAGTTTATGTGAAAACTTATGTTTTCATCACTTTTTTGGGAGTGATTGTCACATCCACAAGAAAACCTAAATCGGGCAAGGTAGAAGAATCTTTTTACCCCTTCGCCAAGTGTACAAGTTAGGTGGGTCGACAACATGTTCCTGTCATGTGACGCACATGCCGTCACCAGTGTCGTATAGAATACATCAGATGTGTTTTCCTGTGGAGGAATCGGTTGACCTATGACCTTGCGTCCAGATGTTTTCGGTTCCCATTGGAGAGGCACGTCCTTTCGTCTACTAATCGCACGGTTTTGCGATGCGGTCGCAAAACACAGACACTAAACGTATTACAGTGAACAAAGACATCAATGAACGAACGGACAGATAGTAACTATGCAAAAATAAAGAAAATAAAATTTTCACTCAAGGGAAGACTTGAACTAAGGACCTCTCGTTCAGCAGCTGCTCACGGGACCATATGCTCCTGAGCTCGCTTTTCCACGATGTTGCCTATGCGACCTGTGGACTACTCAGTTTGTATATTTTGCTTATTTTTTCACAGTTCCACAGAACTTCTTCCTGTTTTTTCAATTGATCTGTGTTCAGTTTATCAAGGCCTATCCACTGTGCCAACTTATAACTAAATCTGAGGGGGGTGCAATGGGGAGGTTCCCTTGTGAGTGCATTCTCTAACGAGAAGTCTTATTTTCCATATGTGCTGTAAATGTATCATACAAAATGATCTTGTCACTTATCTAAGTTCTATTGTCAAAGGTATTTCTTGATAAATAATGACTTCGAATACCAAGTTAACAATCTCGATTTAGAATACAAAGCACACTGTACACTGGAGTATCAATGCAATATACAGGTGACATATCTGTCAAAAGTCAAAGTATATTGCAGTTTGATGACAATTGTCTCCATTGCACATGTGTCACATTAAAAACTGTTACAGAAGTTGTAATTAATCATTTTTGATTTGCAAAGCATCAATTAAATTACTATAAAACCAACTGAATAATCGAATGAAGTACAAATAGAATACCTATGACATTTAAATGATGTGAAGAGCATATTACATGCATTACTCTAGAGCCGTCCTTTTGATACATGAAATTGTGCAGCCTCAGTGATATAACTGCTTGTTCCATTTTTTTTCAGATGTCACTGCTTTTGAAGACTCTTCAGAATATAATTAATAATGGAATTAAACTGAAAATTTGTTTTATTTCTACCACAAACACTAGAAGTTGATTAGAAAGTATGCAGATTTACCTCAAGTGCAGAAATGGTCCCAGGAAAAGTAACTTAACATACTGTGCTTATTTTAATTCTCTTACATCTAATAGGATAATATTCTGGGATAACTCCTCACTCAGCAAAGGATTTTCGTTGCACTAAAGAAAGTAATTGAACTTATGTTTGGGATTCATACACATATGTTTTGTAGACATCTCAATAAGCAGCTGGGAACATTAAAACCAATACCTCACATTACATTTATTGAATTATGTGATTTATTGACATGCTTCTGAGTTTCAGAGTAACAGCATATCCACAAATACAGTCAGGTCTGGTTTGAGAACTTTTTCCACGCAAGTGACTTGTCATTTGGCAAGCTCCTCCTCCTGAAACCCCCCCCCCCCACAGGCTCTTTCTCCTCACTCACTTTCACCTGTGTCAGTTTTCGCTCTTAATTGTGGCACGCACCGTAGCTGTACAATAAAAGTTTTACTGGGGTGCTCCTTATGCCTCCCAGTTTCGTGCCCTAAGTGGCCACTGCTAATTCTGTTGCATTCTGCACAAAAATCTTGCCAGTTGGGCCTGAAACCAGGCCTGAGTACAATACTATAAGGAAAATAGATATGTTACGTTTTTAAGGAAATCACTCTTATGCAGAGAGGGGTGAAATAAACACTTATAAAACTGATTGACAGTCTATCCACGGAAATAAATTGGTTGTGCTTTAGTATGTCATAGCAAGGCTAGACATTCTACATTGGACTTTCTGGTGGGTGTCGAGAAGCTTCCGCAAGATTTAAATATCATTAGATCAGTTTCAGTAAACTGCTTTAATAATTAATTCTTGTCTTTAGAAGACATCAATATGTTGGACGATAATTAAGTAGAGTTCCATGCAGTGGCAATGTGCAGAACTTCCTGATGGTGTGTCTTCGTAGACATCTCTCATTCATGGCTGCATCTGGCAGTGACTGTCTTTGGCTTGTGATTCCAACCTGTGATGCATCTTTACCATGGGACGCCAATCTTTGGATGATGCCATACGTTCCACTTCAAGTTTATCAAATGTGATCTTTGGAACAAGTAACTAACTAATGAAACATGTTTGAAGAAGTAATTCGTAATAATGAATAACTTATTGCAAATTCTGATAATATTGTTCCATATCCTGATGCTTTCATTATCTCGGATATTAACACTTTGATTGCCATGAGACCACTGGAGGCCTCAGCAAAGCCTAAGGCATGACGGCATGTGCATGCCAAGGCCACAAAAGAACCTCACGCCGTGCGCCTGGCTTGACCTGGCAGCGGAATACCCATCACAATGCATAGACTGTCAGCGTGTTAAAAATATGGAGTTTACAATTGTAAGCATGCAAGCTGCACAGGTTAGGAAGATCTATAGCAGGTGTGTCCAATCCAGGGGCCCAAAGCAAGTATCAATCTTGCCCAAGAATGAGCATCTATCACATGATGAAGGAAAAAGAAAAAATTCGTGTATGTAAACTTATTGATAAATCGAATATGTTCAGTTTGAAACTCCTGCCACATGATGCTATTCTCTCATTGGTCCATCTCATTGCCACCGGAGTCTTGTTCCTACAACCGGCCGGTCTGTCGAATGTGCTGGCTTGTTATCTTATGGCTACTTTCAGTTGCAACTTCGAAACTACAGATTTGGATAGGTATAACGAAATTAATTTATGGATATATGAGGAAATTCTGTGTTATATCTGTACAATTGTGATAAAGAACCTTTTTCACTGTAGTTCTGATCACTACCAGGTGGTAGAACTTAGAATCTTCATGTGGATTGCAATTATTGTCCATGTTTGCTGTCTGACAGTAGAGTAATTCCTTATAACAGGTTTAATTATCTATCACATCCATTCCTACAAATAAGAACTACATTTCAACGTTAACGCCTCTGTAATGGGCTTTCACGAAATCGTTTTACTTTTGCGTGCAATTTCTATCATGGCAGATGTTTGGTGCAAGGGGATGAACTTTAATTTAATTCAGTTTCTTCATTCGACAGCCCACAGACTAGCTTCCTATGGGACTGAATCATTAATTCCAGGAATTCCTCAGAAGTTTGGATGTTGAGTACGGTGATATCATATATTTTACAGATGTAAGGCGACTGAGTTGACGGCAGATGTTAATGAAATCAAATGGTTCGTGATACCAAAACCAAAATCTGTGCCAGGACTTGACGATACCTACTGGATGACAGGTTTAGCATTTTTGATAGATTTGACTGCTCATTTAGGTAACTTAGACAGGCGTCCCCAAGGTAAAAACCTATTTATCAGTACAATGTTAAAAAACACACACACACATTTCGGCGCCTTGGCCAAACACAATCCTAAAGACGTAATGACACACGCAGCCATACTTTTCGATTTGATGCAAAAATCTGAAAATGGATTTCAGCAGTTTCGAAAAAATAATCAAAATTTCTGTATTTATGCGACATCTTTTCAAATAATATAATTACTTTGCCAGAAGATTTTCAGGTGGAATACACAACGTTGCAGTCTGACATCTATCTAAACGAAAAATTTGCTCATGTATCTTTGTGTGACTTTTACAAATCGTATCCTCTCAGAGACATACTCCTTGCTGTACAGTCATGCATTATACATGTCAGTTTTGTTTGGAAGCATGTACGGTTGTGAACAGATACTTTCAAGAGTAAAAACACAAAAATAGTAAAAATAGAACGAAAATCTCAGATGGACACCTTGAGAACATCCTGAAAATAGGAACCACTTCGAATCTGATATTGATTCATTAGTTTTATAAACTGAAAGTCAAATGTTACATTAATTCTATGATTTGTAAATACATATATATGAAATTATTAATGAAATCTCACATATAAAATATCAAGTTAATTTTGTCTTGCTTATTTAGAACAAGGAATCATAATTTCTACATTACTTAAATGTGCTAACTGTAGATCTTCGAAAGTTTTTCCTTTTTTGTCATTTTTATCTGTTTTCCGTCTTTTCCTTATTTGCTCTAAATTCGTGGAACTGTGTACTGTCTATGCAACTATTTCTTTGACCAGCGGTTGTTTATAGTGGTAAGTGTATTGAGTGTGACTCAAACATACTCACCTTCTTCCAGTGTGGCGCAACTAAGCTAAAAGATTGGACACCCCTGATCTACACCATTAGCTCAGTGTGATATATGAAAATGATTGTGTGTACAAGGTGGTCAGAAACAGCCTGGAAAGTCTGTAAGGCTATTGCAGGGTAGGTCGTGCTGAGAAATAAATGTTAAGAAAAAATTTTATACATTGTGCTGTTTCCGATTTAATTAGCATTGAAGTTAGCCAAAGAGGTCGTTGCACGCGCAAATTCAAATAGCCTGTTACAGACAACGTCATCAAATGCATTCTTCGTTTGGTTCCCTAACTTAAATTGGTACCTTGCGGAAACGGTATACTACTTACTTATATGTGCTAACTGTATAAATTCGGCCGTTTTTTCTTTAACCAGCGGTTGTTGGTGGTGTTCAGTATATTATGTGCGGCCCAAACATACTAACCTTCTTCCAGTGTCGTGCAGGTAAGCTGAAAGGTCGGACACCTCTGTGATGAACATTTGAAAAACTGGAACTCATGGATCCAGAGGTGTCTGTGCATTACTGCATTTTAGCGCGTACAAGTGCTTGAATTTCGCAAGTGACGACCTAATTGGCTAAATTCAGTGCTCAATAACTCGGAAACGGCGCAACGTATCGAACTTTTTTCCCAACAATTTTTTCTCAGCACTATCTCACTTGCAACACCCTTACAAGCTTTTCAGACTGTTTCTGATCATCCTGTATATGAGTGTCATTAAAATTAATATTAGGGCAATTAATGGACACACTCCCACACACACCAGAATTAGTTCCACCACACAGAAAGGAACCCATTGGAGTCACGTTGTGGTTGAATACTTTATCAGTACATAACTTGCATGATGGTGAAGCCCCCAACCAGCTGGAAATAGTTGTAATACTTATGGCACTTGGCCTGATACCTGATTTCCGCAGAACCCGCCACAAATAAGTATGGCTCAGTTACACCAAGTTGTGATATTGACACATCTACGTGTCTGATGACTGGAAGACCAAGAATGAAGTGCTCGGATTAAAATGGGTGTAAGACAGATGTGTAGTCTTTCACCCCAGCAATTCAATCAGTATGTCAAAGAAGCAATGATAGAAATAACAGAAAAGTAGGATTAAAATTCAGGGTGAAAGAATATTAATGATAAGATTCGCTGATGACATTGCTATCCTCAGTGAAAGTGAAGAAGACTTACAGGATCAGTTGAATGGATTGAACAGTATAATGAGTACAGAATATGGATTGAAAACAAATCGAAGAAAGATAAACGTAATGAAAGTAACAGAAATGAGAAAAGCGAGAAATATAACATCAGAATTGGGACTCAGGAAGTTAAGGAATTTTGTTACCAAGCCAGCAAAATAACCCGTGACGAATGGAACAAGGAGGACATAAAAATCAGACTAACACTGGCAAAAGAGCATTCCTGGCCAAGAGAAGTCTCCTAGTATCAAACATGGCTGTTAATTTGAGGAAGAAATTTCTAAGAATGTGCGTTTGGAACGCTGTATTGTATGGTAGTGAGACATCGGCTGTGGGAAAACTGGAACAGAAGAGAACAAAAGAATTTGAGATATGGTGCTACAGAAAAATGTTGAAAAGTAAGTAGAAAAATAAGATAGGGAATAAGAAGGTTCTCCGCAAAATCGTCAAGGAAAGGAAAATGTAGAAAACACTGACAAGAAGACGGGACAGGATGATAGTACACGGGTTAATACATCAGGGAATAACTTCTATGGTACTAGAAGGAGCTGTACAGGCGAAAAACTGTAGAGGAAGACAGAAATTGGAATACACCAGCAAATAATGGAGGACACAGATTGAAAATGCTACTCTGAGATGAAAAGGTTGGCACATGGACGGGATTCGTGATGCGGCGCATCAAATCAGTCAAAAGATTAATGACTCAAAAAGAAATGTGTCTGATACAGCCTCTGTTTCCAAATACCGGGTAGTTAAAATTAAACTTTTCCTATTTAACACATTTTAACACTGAAACTAATTACTGAATGAGGTCTGAACTTGGTAGCATTAATGTCAAAGACATGGGGAAGAGAAATACTGCAGAATCATTTCAATTGAAACACGTTTTATGTGCTGTTACGGTACGTCATACCATTACATACTGGTACCATTACTGCTACAAAATGGCTCAATGTGGAGCCCATCAGTGTCGAGAAGAGTCTGAAAATGCAGGATTGCATTCTGCACAGTAGAAAGAAGCATGTCTTTAGGTATGTTGGCTACCTCTTTTGATATGCTGCGCTTCAGATCAGCACATGTGTGACTGTTCCCCTGGTAAACCCTGTCCTTCAGGTGGCCCCGCAACCAGAAATCACAGGGAGAGAGTAGGGGTGATCGTGTCAGCCAAGCAGTTGGAAACGATCGGCTGATAATTCGATCGTTTCCAAATGTATTTCGGAAAAGCAGGTGAACTTCACGAGCAATGTGCAGTGGAGCCTCATCTTGCATGAAAATTGTTGAGTTCAATGCGTCTCTCTCCTGTAGAGTGGGTTTGACATGCTGGCGAAGCATATCGCAGTAACGCTGGCCAGTCACACTGCACATCTTTGGTACTTGAGTGCCAACCTGTCCAAAAAAGAATAGGCCAATGATGAACGTAGCTGTGAAGCCACACCATACGGTGACACGTTCACTGTACACAGGAGCTTCATGCAGAGTGACTAGAGATGAAGATCCCCAGACTCGACAATTCTGTGTGTTCACCGCACCCACTCACCCATCAGAGAAAAATGAGCTCTGTCTGTCTATGAGATGGTCCAGGGCCAGTCCTCATCAACTTCAATCCTTGCAAGAAAGTGGAGAGCGAAGTCAGTAAGTCGTTGTGCGTCCTGTGGTGGAAGCTGCTGTACAGCATGGATCTTCTCTGGATACCATTTGAGAACGGTTTGAAGCACCTTCCTTGCAGTGGACCACGGGATGTTCAACTGTTGTGACACAGCACGCTTACTGACTGTCAATCAGGAATTGTGCACAGCGTTGTCTGCCACAGCAACAGTGATTTCACCAACCAGCTGTGGTGCAACCGGTCGTCAGCCTCATCCCAGAGCGGACTCAGTTCTCCAGTTGATTTGAACTTCTTCATAATGCTCCGCACGGCAGGCAGAGAAAGAAGACCCTTCCGTAATCCTTTCAGCTGGCAATATTCTCTAAGTACAGCTGCTTCATTACTGTTGTTTTGATAATAGAGCTTCACCAACAACGCCCTGCTTCTTTTGTCCAATCTCATGTTGACACGTCAACAAGTGCACTGCGACTGGTCAGATGTGTGAGACTGAATCGCGATCACTGATCACAGTACCTGGTGACTATAGTTGGAACTGGACGATGGCACTGTGATGCATAGAAATCATGCACCCCATACTTTGGACGTTATTGCTACCACGTTTGGTACTCGTACGGTAATTAATTTCCGTGTTATGATGTGTTAAATAGGGAAAGTCTAGTTATAGCCACTCGGTAGACTGTCAATTTTTCTAGTACCAGTAAGTACAGATGCTCCAGGTTACCTGTTCCAGAGGCTTAAAAGTGGCTTCATACGTCTACAGCATCTTATGAAAAAAATCGGTACCAAATCTTAGTGATGAAGTGTTAGTTCTTAAAATGGGCTATGCTAATTACCATCCTACAACCCCACACCATAGACATGAAATGGATACCAAAGAGTCGTATTCGCTTAAAATCTGTTTAATTTAACAGGCTGAAACGTAAGGCTCCTTTGATATGTTGCGCCCACGTCAGTGTGGAATCGATAAGAAATTATTTGTTCACGTCGTTCATTTTGAAGCAAAAGATCTCGTTACTATGGTGTGTGGCAGCTAAGACAGGCCACCCCAAATGCACACCCTCACAAAAAGTGAAGCATCCCGAAGGGGGAGGGGGGAGCAAACGAAATGAAACTTCACGATTTGAGAGGGTATGTGATCTTGGTCAGTGATTCCAAAATCGAGTCAAATTTACAGAGGTCTTGAGAGTATGAGCTCACTTATCGCTCTGATGTCGCGGCCCCTCTGGCCAGGGCAGAAGCACTGATTCAACTGGTGGGGGAGGGGAGGACGTATCATAAAGCCGTTGTAACCTCTCCTGAGACAAGCTCACTCACAACTGTTGTATCTGGTCCTTAATATCCTGGATACTGGCACTGGGATAGAGCTGACATCCGAGCTGGTGCCACACATGTTCTATAGGGGACAGATCTGGGGACCTTGCAGGCCACAGAAATACCAAAACATCATGCGGACAATTTGTAGAGACACGTGCCATGTGTGAACATGCATTGTCCTGTTGAAAAGTGGCACCACAGTACAGTCACATGAGAGGTGATATATGAGGATGCAGGATGTCCATGACACCAGAGTTTCCTCAATCTCTACCAGCTGTATCCTGAAATATGCAATGGCTCCGTACACCATGAAGCCAAGAGTAACACTGCTGTGCCTCTCCAAAACATTAGAAGAAAGGGACCTCTCCCCAGGTCACCGCTATACTGGTTGACGATGGTCATCACTGGTAATGGAGAACCGCAATTCATCGTTGGACACAGTCCTATGCCTTTCATCAGCAGTCCATGCTTCCCAGTCCTGGAACACTACAAACATTGCCATTTGTATTGTGGTATTAATGGCAGCCTATGAATGGGAAGGTAATTCCCTAATGCAGCTGCTGCACGTCGCTACCCCATGGTGCGGGCTGTTGCTGTTGCAATTGTGGTGGTCAGATATGGTCGGCTGGAACCTTAACAACGAGTATGGCTGCCAACATATTTCCAAGTAATCCAACCTCAGACCACTGTCCACACCAAATTCCCTACAAATCTTGATATCGACCAGGTGGCCAAATGCAGACTCACAACGAGGTCCCTTTCAATGCATGTCAGGTGCTGATAACACTGTCTCACACACATGCTCGTCATCTCCATATCCTTCACAATGATCACTTAACACCTGACCCAACTCGCGCACCTTATATACCCTGTCAGGCCTAGTAACAACATTAAACACGAACACTATTGCACTATGGTGGCTGTGGCTGATCGTGGAGATTTGGTGTTTTACCGGATTCCTGGTAGGTACACTCATGAAACAGTCGTGGGGAAAATCCCCACTTTGTCTCCACTTCGGTGATTCTGTGTCCCATCACTTGTGAGCCGACTATAACGCCTCGTTCAAACTCAATGAAATCTTCATAACCTGCCATTGTAGCAGCAGCAACCGATCTAACAAAGGTGCAAGACACTTGTTGCCTTACATAGGCGTTGCCGACCGCAGCGCCGTATTGTCTATTTATATCTCTCTACCTGCAGTCCAGTGAAGACCTAATTGCCGAGCGACTCACCCTCGCAAACACTGCAGAAATCTGTTCCATTGCTTCCCAGAATAGCACAGGCTGCATTGTTCTTAGTGATCTTAACGGGACATCTGAGCTGTGTCTAGCCATTCACGCATTTACCAGCCAAGCATGGCTGATGCATCGCTGCAAAATGCTTGTGTAACTATACGCCATCACAAGCGCATCTAACAGTTTCTGAATGTATAGAATTGGAAGGAAAATCAGCATTGGCCGGAGTCGCCAATCAATAAGGTTTCTCGATGTTATACTGTCGTCAAATGGCTATGTAAGAGAGGAGCCAAGTCGACCTCTCAGAAATTGTATAGTGTCCCAAAAACAATTAATGGTCGGTTTTGTAGGAGATTTTGTAATGTCTCAGCTTGTCTGTTTGGAAATTATTGCGCTAACAGAACCTGTTTACGATAATAGCGCAGAACAGAGCAAAATGCATTCCTCCTGATGGTCCTAACATGGCACCATATCCATCACATGTTACCCTTCCTGGAAATCGTTAATTACTGCTTTCAACAAACATCTCCTAAATGCAAACATTCTCACGTACTGGCACAAAGGATGTCTTGTGAATGAATGGAGCATTATGATTGGCTCTTATTGAATTTACCCGCCGATTTACTGATGCCGCCAGTGTGGAAGCACCGATTACCTTTTTTTTTTCTTTCTGCAGATGAGACTTTCAGTGGCAAAAAACTATTTTGTACAGATCACCATATTGCACAGACAATTAAACCCTGCAAAGTGGCCTACAGATCGTCAAATACAGAAAGACTCTTACTTAATTACACCACTCTGCCACTGATGGCAGGAGATAGAATATTAGAGCATGAAACCGATCTCCAATCCGGCAATATATTACTGCACACTGGTGTCGATGTAGTAAACATACATTTCGTATCCTGCACCATACAAAATCGCCCCTTTTACATCATTTGTATAGCTATCGACTGCCTGACACTCGTACATATACTGTGAAGGCAGACAGCATAAGCACATGCACCACGGGTATACTCCTTGCTGCACTAGATATATTTCCTCCGAGTTCAGGCAGTCATTCACCTCTGAAGTGTGACCAGAGCGCCCTCAGTGGACCAAAGTCACTCTCAGAACTGTTCTACAAATTCGGGGTCAGCTCCCCTCAGCGCAAATGTGTTACTGTTACTGTGTTACTGTTTCTGGCCCCAACCTGCTTCCATCTCCAGCTTCTGGGGTTACAAGAGCATATGTAATTTCGCTTGGTTTGCCAGAATATCATACCATTTTCGCAATACTTCTCGATATCAAGCACATAGCAATATCGCTTGCACAGCAGTATCGCTCGGGCTACATAATTCCGAAGATACAGACTGGAATCTTTTTTATAGAAATTGGAAACTTTAGCGAGGTGGAGCGTGCTGTAAACCACTGAGTAACCAGAAACTTATACCGTCTGTGAAGACCTTTCCATCTAAATTCGAAAGGAAACTGATATTTGCACTCACAAATACCGATGTCGGTGATGTAACAAATTCCAGATCATCCCTATAATTTACTAAGTCAACTAACGTGTTTCTCATGTCTAGAGAACCACAAACGTGTCTTCCACCTGTCTTTCACTTGCTAGATGCACACACCACAATCGATGTTCCCTCAACTAAATAAAGGCGCGAAATGTGCAGAAGCAGTCAACCGGACAATTTACATGGGAGGGAATAATGGCCCAGTGCAAACACATGTCCATATTGAATCTTCTCATATTTCCACGCGATCACGAAAACTGTCCAACACATACTAAGTATTAGTTCGCTACTCGGCCGTCTAGAGGACGACATGGTTAAGTCAGCTACATTTCTACACCCCAACAGGCCTCTTCATCTGGACAGCTCCTACCTGTAGCTGGAAACGTGAATCATTCCCGCCATAGGTCACTGGCGCTGCACGCCAAGCACTCATAGACAGAATCGTCCTAGGAAAACCGGCCACATCTATTTTTTATCCCTGTACTTACAATTAAATATTACGATTGTGGCCTCAATTGGACGACATTCGACAATGAGCGAAGTATCGGAAATACACCCTGCTGACGGCCGTGACTCTGGAAATAGAAATATCTGTACCATTTTTATGACTTTACATACTCTTCCCTTTGCTGTCACAGTATTCCAAGTCAAATACATACCTTCCTTACTACTGAACATAGTAATTTCCTTAGCACATGTCAAAACACAAGCAAATACTTAACAAGCCTTATGCTCAAGGTGAATCTATCACACATCCCCTACTACTAAGTATGATACTCTGCCAATAACTGATTTCTGACGATACGATATAATACTGAGAGAAAATCAGTGACAGTGGGACATGTCTCATAAGTTTTTCCTGCTAGTGCGACCACTGTGTCTTAGAAAGAGAGGCATAATCGTGTTACAAACCACCAGATGTTAAAAAACACGATCACAACGATCATATTACTATCACAAGCGGTCTTGATTTTACAGGTGCATACAAGGGTCCATGTTAAAAGCTACGCCCGCTTTATAAATCGCCTTTTGGCATTACCTTCGAATGAATTGATTTTTTTTCAGACAAATACCGTGACACTGAATATAGATGGTGATCACTGAAGTGTATATTATCAGACCAACAGTGCGGTTACATGTAGCTCACGATGCAACCTCATGATAAAATCACAGGATTTTAGAAGTGATTTGGCTAAGGAATGTGGTATGAAACTGGTATTTGCAACTCCCTCATGCCGCCACTAGATATTTCTCCAGTATTTGTAACGCATTCTGTCTCGAAGCCATGTCAGAGGTTCTGTGATATATCGACTAGGTTATAGGCGAAAGAACACAAACTGTAGATGGTGTGCTGATTAAGGTTGTAAGAAATGTACACTAGTTTTTCATATCTCTAGTGTTACACTCTCCGGTAGAAATGCTGTCTGGAATTACGAATCAAGTCTTTCCATTCAACCACATAGCTGCGTTGGATACTATGGAGAAGTCCTCTAATGATTACTGTCACTGTTGTTGTTGTTGTGGTTTTCAGTCCTGAGACTGGTTTGATGCAGCTCTCCATGCTACTCTATCCTGTAGTGAACCATATTTCTAGCACTCTCATATCTCGAAACGAGTCACCTTTTTCGAACCTATCAGCTACAGTAAAATTTTAGATAGTCCCTATGCCTTCTAAAGCTGCTGCCATTTCTGCAGCATTGCGCATGTGATCATTCCAATTTAAGCTGGAGCTGAGCAGAAGTCAGAGAGATCTATATGGTGCGACAGGGCTGTGTTTTGACCATACGGTGGAAGTGGGAACAGGCTGTCATAGCTCCGCCAATAGTGTACGATGTGTAAGGTCAGTGCCAAATGAAGCCTGCTCCTGCAACACGAAGTATTATAAAGACAGTACGGGAATTGGGGGAAGGACGAGGATTTTGCTACTGCATTGTGGTGCGCCCCCAAACTATATACCAGTACTGCTGTCCAAAGCAAATCCACGTCCCTCAGGGCTCATTCACGTCTATCACCCCAAAATGCTGTCTTTGTTATTCTGTTCCATCCAACAGAGAAAAATTACCAACTATGAAAGCTCCACTAACTTCATCTGATAGAGAACTCGATAAGATTTTTACTGCATTTCTCTCCGCCCTTATAACGAAAATAAATACTGTCTGTGTGCCCGCATTGAGCACATGTGATAATCCTATTAAATATGCAGCTATTGATCCATTGCATGGACCAGTGTGAAGGTGCGTCACCTGTACTGTAAGAGGATGATCGAATCACACAAACTATATTGTAAGTCGAAGAGACCCTCCTTGCGACCCCAAGTCGTTGTTTGAAACATTGTTTTTTTCCTGCTCTTTGTACTCTGCCATACATTTTGTTTTTTCTGCCATGACTTCGAGGACTGTGTCAGGTTCTAAACTGACATTAACACGTTCTGATCCATTGCTTCTCACAGAAAACTAGACATCGCACGGTATAAGTCATGTTGTTTCTGCTGCTACTGTAACACACCACACACACTCGATGATTTTAAATAAACGACAGTCACAAAATAAGGAAACTGGGAGGGTTTGGTAACATTGTGGAGAGTTTCCAAACTGCTGTCCAAAGATGACTGACGACCTCTAAATTTAAACTCATCTGTCACAGTGACGGAATTGCTGACGGTTCTGAATTCCGTTTCAACTGATTCCTCATATTGCAGTCATATACGTGATCACTCCTTTGGTGCTAGCCATTCCCAGAAGGTCCTGCCCCTCCACCAAAACTCTTTCTCCATCTCAAACAAACGATATCAATCAATCATTATGTGGTAACCAACAGTATGAAAGTGGACGGATGGGATGGAAAAGACACCATCCATGTACTGTAATAATAAGCATCACAGTTGATAGTGCGAGCAGTTTTAGCGATTTTACAGTAATTTCGGGAGGACGACGGTTCAGTCCCGCCTCCGGCCATCCTGATTTAGGTTTTCCATGATTTCCCTAAATCGCTCCAGGCAAATGCCGGGATGGTTCCTTTCAAAGGGCACGGCCGACTTCCTTCCCCGTCCTTCTCTAATCCGATGAGACCGATGACCTCGCTGTCTGGCCTCCTTCCCCAGAAAACAACAACAACAGTAATTTCAACACCGACCAATGATGTGACGGCATGTTCCCCAATTTCAGTATCATAGCCAAATCGCCCCTTTTCTACTTTGCGAGTATCATTGCGAATGTAGATAGATGACTGTTCAGTATGTTAATTCATTGTTAATTATCGAACACATACATCATCAAAATATACGAGACAGTGCTCTACATATTTCTAGCACCTCGAGCATAGTGCTTAATTTGCAATCTATCTCTATGCGGGTGGGAGTCACAGAGCGTTCTTGCAGTCTTAGGATAAAATTAGAGACTGAAAGACCCCCTCGCACTGTCTTTGACCAACCTGCACTGCAGCACCGTTACCAACTTAATCTGCAGCCGACCAGAAGTAGACCACTACATTCCATGTCTCGTTAATGAATGGAGCTTGCCGAGTCCTTGCTCGCCCAAGTGCACAAGATTTCTCCAGATGCGTCCACGTCGAGGAGGTTAGCACTCCTTATCGATGTATAGTAACAGATTTGAAAGTGTTGTGATGTAATAGCAGATGGTTAAGAAGAACAAGAAACAGGTGATTTTTACGCATGATGGTGCTCCAGACGGATGGAGTTCGAAGCATTTTACATGAATCAACTATGCTATCAATTTTAAAGTATTGTTCTAGTGTCTTGGATCAGTACCAGGAGGGTATTGGTAAGAGAGAACATAAACACACCCACTCCTAAGGCTACATGCACTTAAAACAAGCTATAATGTTAGATCGCTTGTGTTTCTGACCTATCATTCATGTGGAATGCAGCGCTGTTAATATTCCAGTGTAAGACGTATATTTCCAGCGCCTGACTTCTGAAGCAGTAGCCTGCTGTTCGTGTATCCTGTATTTTGATTCTAGTGGGAATGGCTATAAATGCAGATAAAGCATGTGTAACATTAACTGTGTTTAAAGCAGAAGAAGAAAAATACCAAGTTTAAAATGAGAGAGAAATGTACACATGAAAACCTGTTAAAGGAAATGTTTCTGTCGGATCATGGTGATTACTTCGACTTTCTCGGAATTGACAGTGTATCTTTTAGTAAATTCTTTCGATTTGCTTCGCCATCATATTGGAAAAGAATACGCGAGTATGTGAAAATTTATTGTCTTCTACTTGGTCGTCTAACGAAAATTCATTAAACTACTGCAACGTGAGAATACATACCCTGTATCGTCAGTTTATGAACACGAGATCTTCGATTATTTTATTTCATTTCACTCTGACTTGTATGTTATTCGTAAAATACTGATTTTTTTTCTTAACCTCTTTCTGCGTAATACACTCCTGGAAATTGAAATAAGAACACCGTGAATTCATTGTCCCAGGAAGGGGAAACTTTATTGACACATTCCTGGGGTCAGATACATCACATGATCACACTGACAGAACCACAGGCACATAGACACAGGCAACAGAGCATGCAAAATGTCGGCACTAGTACAGTGTATATCCACCTTTCGCAGCAATGCAGGCTGCTATTCTCCCATGGAGACGATCGTAGAGATGCTGGATGTAGTCCTGTGGAACGGCTTGCCATGCCATTTCCACCTGGCGCCTCAGTTGGACCAGCGTTCGTGCTGGACGTGCAGACCGCATGAGACGACGCTTCATCCAGTCCCAAACATGCTCAATGGGGGACAGATCCGGAGATCTTGCTGGCCAGGGTAGTTGACTTACACCTTCTAGAGCACGTTGGGTGGCACGGGATACATGCGGACGTGCATTGTCCTGTTGTAACAGCAAGTTCCCTTGCCGGTCTAGGAATGGTAGAACGATGGGTTCGATGACGGTTTGGATGTACCGTGCACTATTCAGTGTCCCCTCGACGATCACCAGTGGTGTACGGCCAGTGTAGGAGATCGCTCCCCACACCATGATGCCGGGTGTTGGCCCTGTGTGCCTCGGTCGTATGCAGTCCTGATTGTGGCGCTCACCTGCACGGCGCCAAACACGCATACGACCATCATTGGCACCAAGGCAGAAGCGACTCTCATCGCTGAAGACGACATGTCTCCATTCGTCCCTCCATTCACGCCTGTCGCGACACCACTGGAGGCGGGCTGCACGATGTTGGGGCGTGAGCGGAAGACGGCCTAACGGTGTGCGGGACCGTAGCCCAGCTTCATGGAGACGGTTGCGAATGGTCCTCGCCGAGACCCCAGGAGCAACAGTGTCCCTAATTTGCTGGGAAGTGGCGGTGCGGTCCCCTACGGCACTGCGTAGGATCCTACGGTCTTGGCGTGCATCCGTGCGTCGCTGCGGTCCGGTCCCAGGTCGACGGGCACGTGCACCTTCCGCCGACCACTGGCGACAACATCGATGTACTGTGGAGACCTCACGCCCCACGTGTTGAGCAATTCGGCGGTACGTCCACCCGGCCTCCCGCATGCCCACAATACGCCCTCGCTCAAAGTCCGTCAACTGCACATACGGTTCACGTCCACGCTGTCGCGGCATGCTACCAGTGTTAAAGACTGCGATGGAGCTCCGTATGCCACGGCAAACTGGCTGACACTGACGGCGGCGGTGCACAAATGCTGCGCAGCTAGCGCCATTCGACGGCCAACACCGCGGTTCCTGGTGTGTCCGCTGTGCCGTGCGTGTGATCATTGCTTGTACAGCCCTCTCGCAGTGTCCGGAGCAAGTATGGTGGCTCTGACACACCGGTGTCAATGTGTTCTTTTTTCCATTTCCAGGAGTGTATATGGCTGTGAAAGATGCGACACCTCTGCCATTTTGCTAACTGCCAGGGCTCTTTTGTTTTTATCCTTGATAGTAGTTTCCAGAGATGTGGAAACTCACGATATAGTGAAATACATTGTAATAAAACTCTTTTTCAATCAACCTTTGCGGTCAAACACAAACATAAACAATGTCCGTCATCTTGTCAAATTTTCCGTCAGTCAAAATTTCTGTCAGACACATCATCTTTGCTCTATGTTTGACAAACACGTCAAACAGCACCGGACACAGTAAAATATTCGGCAAACATTGGAAAGTAAGACAAATTATTTGATCGTGGACATGGGCCTGTATCTACTACTATAGCTAGGATTTGCACGCAAACTCATGTTGCACGCATGTCAGCATATTTTGGTCGTTTGGGGAGAAAATACATACTACGAAATTTTCTCGACATAGTACAGGCTGACAATTATTGAACTATATGAAAAAAGTAGTTACAAACTACAGCGTGCACAGACTTTATTCAACAGGATTTAGGTTATGACATGTTCGATATGCGTGACGATGATGTGGTGCAGACGAATAGCGAAATTCTGCATGACCCGCTGAAGTGTCCGAACACAGATGCTGTCGATGACCTCCTGAATGGTTTTCAGCTCAGCGATGGTTTTGAGGTTATTGCTATACACCGTGCCTTTAAAATAGCCCTCCAAAAAGGAGTCACATATGTTCAACTCCGGAGAATATGGCGGCCAATCAAGGCCCATGTCAGTGTCCTCTGGATACCCAGAGCCAGAATGTGGTCTCCAAAGTGCTCCTTCAGAACATCCTCTCCTGCTTCGGTGTGATCGAACCCCGCCCTGCATGAAACACATCCTGTAGAAATCAGGGTCACTTTGGATAATGGGGATGAAATCAGCTTCCAAAACCTTCACGTACCACTCGGTAGTCACCGTGCCGTCAAGGAAAATCGCACCAAATATTCCGTTACTGGGCATTGCACATCACACAGTCACCCATTGCAGGTGCAGTGACTTCTCGATCGCCTAATGCGGATTCTCAGTCCCCAAATGCGCTAATTTTGTTTATCAACGGACCCATCCAAATGAAAGTGGGCTTCGACGCTAAACCATGCATGCATGCATGCGCGTACTAATTCCCATCATGCTCCGCGGCCCCAACTGTGCAGTTTGAACGCCCTAACGCAAACCGTTCGGAAGTTTTGACGATTTTATTTCATATAGTTCAATAATTGTCACCGTGTATGCATACAGGGTGGTTTTTTCCACCGTGTACAAACTCTAGGGACTGGTCCATGAGAGGATGCGGAAAAAGAAGGTCTAATGAATTTATGTCCGGAATTGCATGGTTTCCATGCTAGAGACCATTTATTCAGTCATACTTTGTTACAGAGATTGGGATCCAATACGCGTTGCACTATGCAGCCACAGTTACAATATGTGCTGAAGACAGTTTGCGTGTGCCTCAATGCTTGTGTGTAAGCGTCGAGCCATGTTCTGTCTCACACGTTCACATCGGCCAGGCTGCATCTGAACAGTGTCGAAGGCAGCATGAATACGCTGCTCCAGTGTCTCCATAATCTGGAATGGGTCCTACATACGCGATACTTTCGAGATGGTCACTTAACCAGAAATTGCTCAGGTTGAGATCTGGTGAACGAGCAGGCCATGCAAATGGACCCCTTCGCCCGATCCATAGACCAGGGAAGACACGATTGAGATGCGTTCCGTCGTTAACGGCGAAGTGGGTTGGAGCACCATCATGTAGCAGCCACATAATCCTTCGAATCATCAATGGCACTGCTTCCAGCAGGGGAGGCAAAGTCACACGCCGGAAATGCCGATAGCTTCGGCCTGTTAGGTGACGTGGAAGGAAGACATGACCACACATGACCATTAATTTTCTCTTAGTGTCTTCATTATTTTCAAAAGCTTCGAGAAGCGTAAGATATAGAAAAGATAACTTTTTATATACCTTCATTTTCTCTTCTTCTTGTTGTTGTTGACTCCAGCTATGTGTTTGGGGCTACATTCTTGAGGCCGAAATTTTGATTTATAACCTTATGGGTTTCTGCTGACTGTATAACTGATGAAGATTTGCCTGTATATTTCTTGAATTTTATTCCTTGTCACATTATTAAAAATCACAATTTCTTTACATTTTCCACAGTCAAAAAAACAATAATTACATTATTGTTGACAGACTTAGAGAAAAGTCTACTTCCATCAGAGGCACGCCCACTATTCTTTACATTTTGCCAAATTCACAACATTCCAAAGAGTTTACAAAGCAAAAGAGTATACAAACTTTCTTGACAAGAGAAGAATCATCGCTAAAGTATATCAGTATTTTGTAAATGACTCTGGAAATAAATTTAGTCATTAGCGTTAGATTGTGCAATTAATAATATGAATTTTAAGTATACCAGAAATTTCGTAATTTCAAATATCATTAAAAGAAGAGTAATTTTAACTGTTAGTGCATATCGATTGTAGCATATTAATTTCTTTTTATACGTTTTAGCCTGAAATATAATACATTGTATAGAAAATCATATGAAGTTGTAAGTAGGCTGTTTATGTTTTCTTATTGGCAACGTTACATAGCGCTCTGTATGAAAATCACTGGCTGTGCTGTGTGCAATCTGTGGCCAGTTTGCATTGTTGTCTGCCATTGTAGTGTTGGGCAGCTGGATGTTAACAGCGCGTAGCGTTGCGCAGTTGGAGGTGAGCCGCCAACAGTGGTGGATCTGGGGAGAGAGATGACGGAGTTTTGAAATTTGTAAGACTGGATGTCATGAACTGCTGTGTATATTATGACTTTTCAACACTATTAAGGTAAATACATTGTTTGTTCTCTATCAAAATCTTTCATTTGCTAACTATGCCTATAGTTAGTGCCTTCAGTAGTTTGAATCTTTTACTTAGCTGGCAGTAGTGGCGCACGCTGTATTGCAGTAGCTTGAGTAACGAAGATCTTTGTGAGGTAAGTGATTTGTGAAAGGTATAGGTTAATGTTAGTCAGGGCCATTCTTTTGTAGGGATTATTGAAAGTCAGATTGCGTTGCGCTAAAAATATTGTGTGTCAGTTTAAAGGCAGTCCTGTACAATTTTTCTAAGGGGACGTTTCATATGTCGACCCTTAGCCGAGGATACCTCACTGGAATCTTCTGATTTTTTCTTGTAGTTTGTGTAATTAGTGTAGCCTTTGTTTATTGCTAGCGCGTAATCATAGAGAGAATTTCCTTTGTAATTGTAGTTTCTCATTGTTGTACAGTAAAACAGTTGTGACATGCATGTAGATTTGCACCAAGTATTTCGCAACTGCGCTTGCAATTAAGTAGATATTATTTCCATTGCTATGTTAATGTGTTTTCTTATTTTGCTCTTCACATTGTGCTTTTCTGTGTTATCGTGTGAAATATTGTGACAATTATGGCGTGTGAAAAACGTAATACTAGGCTCCAAAATAAACTGAGAAATGACAGTGAAGACGAAAGCAGTGTGTTAGCGCCACCGTGTAATGAATTAACTAATGTTCAACATAGTAATTTGGTAATTGTGCATAGGGAAATGGAGCGGGCGGCAATCAATGGCGTAGACAGTGAAACAAATAGTGAACAGGGAAGCATTATCGATCGATCGGTCGGCAACAGCTCGCCTCAGGAATCCAAAATGACAGGACACAATCTTGCAAATACTACAGATTCAGGTTTTGCGTCCTCACCGTTTTCTCAAATAAGCCAAGACACATTTTCTGCTTTTCAAAATGCGAATATTGCTGGTTCAAATGCACTGCCGAATAGCACTGTGGAACACACCAGTGCATTGTTATTACAGTTAATGCAACAAATGGGACAAAGGCTACAACAGTTGGACACGACGCTTGAACAAAATCAGAAACAAATGGGACAAAATCTCCAAAAGTTAGACACAATGGAACAAAATCTTCAAAAGTTAGACACAATGGAACAAAATCTTCGGAACTTAGACACCACGCTTGAACAAACACGTGAAGATTTAACTAATGAGTTACATAACATTGAATAGAAATCTCAAAAAGTCTGTAATAACGTAAAAACACAAATTTGTGAGCATTTTCAACCTATTTTTTCGCGGCATGAAAATGCATTACAGAATCACGAAGCAGCCATAAAAGAACTGCAAACTATTGTTCATGAAAATCATGAGACCTTGCAAGCTAAAATTGATTCAGTTGCATCTACTGATTTGGTTACGCAACTTGCAAAAACTCGGGAAAATTTAAAGGACACAGTAGATATTCTGAAAATTGGTTCATGAAGACACATGGAGGATATTACTTCATTATCAGAGAAAGTAGTTGAATTTTCGGGTCAGCTAAATAATTTATCTACGAAGGTAGATGATAATCTGAATCACGCAAAACCGGTAGTCTCTAATGACACAGAAGAGTGCGAACAAATTAGGAAATTGAAGCAAAATCAGAATCAAATTAATACCCAACACCAAAGAGAAATCCGGGAAATACAAGATCAGCTGACACAGGTAATACAAGAATTACGTATTTCAGAGGACACTCGCGCTCCAATACAGGAAGAGGGACATAGAAATACGGAAAAGCCACAAAATAATAACACGGGGTACTTCGGAAATTATGAAAGAAATTGGCAAGGTACACCGAATTTTGAGATGGAACCGCCGAAACGAAGTAACAATGACCGATATGCGACTCGCCGACATGATGATTTTGACTATAAGCTGTTTATTACTACACGTAAATTCAAAACATTTAAGAATTCTGGCAACGACATTCATCCACAAGCGTGGCTTCATCAATTCTCTCATTGTTTTCCGCCCAACTGGTCATTAGAGCACAGATTAGAATTTATGTGTGGCTATTTAGAGAATGAACCAGCTGTAAGAATGCGATCGGTCATTCACCATTGCCAAAGTGAAGGAGAATTTTATCATGCCTTCCTCTCAGCATATTGGTCTCAAGCTACACAAGACCGAGTAAAACATAGCATCATAATGATGAAACATTTCGAACAATCTGAATTTTCCAGTCTTGTGAAATATTTTGAAGACATGTTGCACAAGAATCAGTACCTGTCAAACCCGTACAGCCCTTCAGAACACATCCGCATTTGCTTAATGAAATTGCCTGAACATTTAAGAAATATTATTTTGGCAGGACGTTGCAAAGACGACATTGAAGCTTTTCAGGGACTCTTACAAGAATTAGAAATTGACTCAGACAGTCGCGGGATGCGAAAACAGGAAAACAATCACTACAGGTCACATCCGTCACAATTCCGTGACGACAGAAACAATAACTGGACACGACAAGTCTATTCTTACAACGCAAATCGTGACCAAAACAGACACCACCCTTATGACAACCACTGGCAGAGTAATAATAGTTACAGAGAAAGATCGCATTTCCATAGTAATGAATATGACAGAGATTACCATAGAAACAGACAATATGGGAACAAAAACAATTATTATCAAGGGAGACAGAATAACTTCAGACGCAACAGTTCAGAGCGCAGTTATGATTCCGGGAGAAATTCTCCACCACATGACCGACAAACAAGAAACTACACTCCTGGAAATGGAAAAAAGAACACATTGACACCGGTGTGTCAGAGCCACCATACTTGCTCCGGACACTGCGAGAGGGCTGTACAAGCAATGATCACACGCACGGCACAGCGGACACACCAGGAACCGCGGTGTTGGCCGTCGAATGGCGCTAGCTGCGCAGCATTTGTGCACTGCCGCCGTCAGTGTCAGCCAGTTTGCCGTGGCATACGGAGCTCCATCGCAGTCTTTAACACTGGTAGCATGCCGCGACAGCGTGGACGTGAACCGTATGTGCAGTTGACGGACTTTGAGCGAGGGCGTATAGTGGGCATGCGGGAGGCCGGGTGGACGTACCGCCAAATTGCTCAACACGTGGGGCGTGAGGTCTCCACAGTACATCGATGTTGTCGCCAGTGGTCGGCGGAAGGTGCACGTGCCCGTCGACCTGGGACCGGACCGCAGCGACGCACGGATGCACGCCAAGACCGTAGGATCCTACGCAGTGCCGTAGGGGACCGCACCGCCACTTCCCAGCAAATTAGGGACACTGTTGCTCCTGGGGTATCGGCGAGGACCATTCGCAACCGTCTCCATGAAGCTGGGCTACGGTCCCGCACACCGTTAGGCCGTCTTCCGCTCACGCCCCAACATCGTGCAGCCCGCCTCCAGAGGTGTCGCGACAGGCGTGAATGGAGGGACGAATGGAGACGTGTCGTCTTCAGCGATGAGAGTCGCTTCTGCCTTGGTGCCAATAATGGTCGTATGCGTGTTTGGCGCCGTGCAGGTGAGCGCCACAATCAGGACTGCATACGACCGAGGCACACAGGGCCAACACCTGGCATCATGGTGTGGGGAGCGATCTCCTACACTGGCCGTACACCACTGGTGATCGTCGAGGGGACACTGAATAGTGCACGGTACATCCAAACCGTCATCGAACCCATCGTTCTACCATTCCTAGACCGGCAAGGGAACTTGCTGTTACAACAGGACAATGCACATCCGCATGTATCCCGTGCCACCCAACGTGCTCTAGAAGGTGTAAGTCAACTACCCTGGCCAGCAAGATCTCCGGATCTGTCCCCCATTGAGCATGTTTGGGACTGGATGAAGCGTCGTCTCACGCGGTCTGCACGTCCAGCACGAACGCTGGTCCAACTGAGGCGCCAGGTGGAAATGGCATGGCAAGCCGTTCCACAGGACTACATCCAGCATCTCTACGATCGTTTCCATGGGAGAATAGCAGCCTGCATTGCTGCGAAAGGTGGATATACACTGTACTAGTGCCGACATTGTGCATGCTCTGTTGCCTGTGTCTATGTGCCTGTGGTTCTGTCAGTGTGATCATGTGATGTATCTGACCCCAGGAATGTGTCAATAAAGTTTCCCCTTCCTGGGACAATGAATTCACGGTGTTCTTATTTCAATTTCCAGGAGTGTATATAAACTACCGAGAAAACGACAGACCTGAATTCCATCAGAACTGGCGGGATTCAAACAGAGCAGGGCACTCTCGACAAGGTGAATTTGTAGAAGTTAGGTCTCCTAATCCTAATAACGACGTGCGCCAACAAAGAGACAGACAATGACTTGACAAGCAGGCAGCCCCGTGCGCCATCTGGCTCAGAGAAAAATAACATAGATGCTAACCTTGAGAAAAATTCCAGTATTCTTTATCGATGTATACCGCATGATAAATGCGTTCAGGTTGAAACTCTGTGTACTAGGAAGAGTAAAGGTTTACACGACATTTCACATGCAAAACCGTTTATTGAAAGATAATCTGCTTTTTAACTTAGTCTTTGCCATATAACTTTTCACTTTACATTACTAGTATGCTATGTCAGACTTAGAATCAGTTAATATGCAACAATGTTTGAAGTTAAATATCCAGTCAAGAACCAAGAGAACTTATTTAAACAGAAATTACGAATGCATTGTTATTGTGAACAGATGACACAGTGTTATTGTGTGTGTACATTCTTGCTTGTTAGTTGCACGATTACATAACGACTATAAGGCTCACATACTTAGAACATTTACCAGTACTGCTAATGAGATTTTAATGCAACATTTTGGTTTACTTGAAAATACATTCTGGATTTAAAGTACTTTCTGTGAGATACCAGATGACACAGTGGTTAGTTTATGTGACAGCTACACGATTTTATCACGACGCTACTAATGAGTGACAATTTACAATGTTGCTTTTGCGGTATTTCTGTTTTATATCTGCACAGTTTTTCTGTATTATTCTGGAAAGTAAAACATGTTTTAGTAGTAACTTTTGTGGTATAGCTACAATGAGACAGCCTTTTCCGTAGCACAACAATACCTTACAGTACAGTACTTTCTTCATCACGGCAATAAGCGTAATAACTAAGATATCTGCACGCAAAGCATTTCACTTTTGTTTATCATGAGGTAAGTACATAGACTTCTGCAGAACTTAGCTTTCGGAGAATGATACCTACGACACTTCCACAGAGATTATCTTACAACAAGACGCACAGTTTAGCGCTACAGTACACGTATTTGAGTGATTAATTTTGTACTTAAAACATTTATTTTTAAAGATATTTGAAGTACAAAGATACAAAGGTTTTCCGTGATACATTTCATTCCATTGCTGTAATCTGTAACACCTGACGGTATAATTACATTAATCCTGAGGGGGAACACACCTGCTTTGTGTACTATGTGTTTGGCAAGCACAAGGAGCCCTAGCTAATATGGTTTTGCTTATACAACTTTACACATCGGTACCATATTTCTCCAACACAGAATTACACAGCTATCTGATTATTTAACAGAGAAACAAACATTTTTTTTATGTCAGTGACACATGTTTACGCAATTACACAGTTGGATAATTTCACACTTATGAAATTGTATTTTGTCTGTACTTTATGAACTGTTCATATTTTTTCAGAACCATTGTGATAATAGGAGAGCTTAGAATGATGTATTTGGTAAGGGATCATGATTTTTGAAGTATGTTTGAGGTAGATGACTTTATTGAAGGTCTTGAAATTATTGAAAGAAGCTGCGACGATTCTGAGATGTGATTGATCTGTTATGATGTTATTTTTACGACGACGATGTGTATTATGCTGTTGAGGTATGTTTATGATCAATAAGATGATGCTACCGTAAATGAGGAATTTGATTATGCTACGTATTTATTTTGATGAAATATTGAAGAAGTGTCGACGAATATGTCTATGAATAATGAGTAGTGGTTAGGGAGTCTTATTTGTGGAAAAGGATGTTGGAAACCAAGAATCGTACTTTAAGAGTTATGAAATGTGTGTAAATGCGCGAATGTATCATAATGACGACGAAAACTTTTTGAACACTGTTATATTTATAGGATTTTGTTTCTACACATTTGTAACGCAAATTCTCAACCTGTGAAATTATTTTTATATGAGACTGTCACTGTAGCGGAAACTGCTGTAGTAAATATTTCAGTAAGAAAGGTAAGCGACCATGACGTAATGCGTTTTAGGCGCCCAGCTGAGAGATAGTCGTCTGACAAAAGAAAGCCGTTAGGGGGAGAAAAAAAAGAGGCCGTTATCCTCGCTATTGACATTTCTTTGTAGAAAGCATCGCAAATACGACACGCTCAAACTTGAAAACATATTATTATACTGTGGAGCTTTTAATTTATGATATTTACTAAAATGCCTAATGAAATGACGAGAAATATTTTTATGTCTATACACCTGATTACGACTACTGTCTTTCTAGTGTTTTAATACCTTATGAAATGTCATATGGCTAATGAATGATGTTTCATGCCTTCCTTTGTACATATTTGCTCATTTTCTTTAATATCTAGTTTCTAGCTGCACTGCAGTGTTGGTTATTATAAAATTTAATAGATGTACTAATATCACTATTTTCTGTCTACAGACCCGGTAAAGAATACGTTTCTGATAAACTTTCTTAGAAAAGAGAGCACAAATAGATATTTCCCTTCACAGGAATTGCATAAATACTTTTTTTAATGACTTGGTAATTTCTTTTCTAGAATAAATTGTGATGCATCACTCTAGTATTAAGATGTGACATAGGTATTAGACTTGGCCATCTTTAGTGTAATATTTTTTTCTGCTTGAGCTTTGTCATGTTTAGATATAAGTTATAGCATTTGCTGCTGCTGTTTGCCAGGCATAGTGTTACAGAATTTGACTTTGTATTACTCTGTTAAGCCAGTTTTACTATGAATTAATTTTTCTTGTTTGCTGCGCATTGCCTTATATTAGTTGTAATATTGCATTTGCTTTGCTAATTTATGTTGCTTGCTTTGCCATTTGTATTCTTTATCATTGCTGTTTGTGTTAATTGTTTTGTGCTGCTGCATTGCCTCGTTCCTTAGTTTAGCATCTGAGCTCAGTAGATTTAAGTTAGCTTAAGATGGGGTAGGCTATATGAGAGAACGAGTTGTGATGAATTGGAAGAAATGCATTGAGAAGCTATAAGAAAATGGTTTGCCCAAAAAAAGTATTTTGAAAGAGGATATGAGCAAAAAAGTAGGGTTTAGGGACAACAGGTTTAGGTAGGATTTTCTTGGAAATAAATGATGAGGTTAGATAATGGAAAATAAATAATGAGGTAAGAAATATGTGAACATATAAATACAGAAAGCATGCTTGGATAGGTTTTTTTGATGGAAACAAATGTTGAAATAAGATGAATGATCCATGGAATGAAGTTTTAGGTTGGACTGCAGTACCAAATGTTACATTGAAAACAAACCCTGCCCTTTCCTCTTGTGTTATTCTGCTATGTGTTTGTGTACTCTTGTATATTTGTGTTTTTCCTGTCTTTATGTGTTTAGCTGATATGAGTTATGTTGTGGAATTTTTCTAATAATATGTTTTTTTTCTTTGTAAAGATGCTTAGACATTATTTATTCTGTTTTATTTTAATGCTCATGTGTGAAGTTGATGTTTCAAAAGTTATTCTGATCTTTTATGTATGTACTTATGTCATAATTACTGTAACACTGATGTATCTGTTTATTTCTATTCTTTTGTAAAGCCTGTACTACTACAAATTTATCTGTATTGTTATGTTCTTTAATGATTTATTTTGTACCTTTGTTATTGTATTCTTATGTTATAAATTTGTAATTGACACCAGTTCATCAAATTAATTAACTTGTAAGTTCCATTTCACTGCACACGTTTCTGTTGGTCATAGTATGTGGACAATATGTGAGAAGTAGGGACTGTTAGTGTTTACACGTGTGTTAATAATTCAGCAAGGGACTGGATAACAGCATTGCTGGTTCTAAGGACAATTCCAAAAACTTTGTGAGTGCACAAGTGGTGGTTATGGACTTGCTATATTGTCCGCAAGACTCTTCGATGGTGATTGTGCACCTGCACAGTCGCAGCAGATGGCTGCTGGCCATCTCTACAAGGACTACAGTGGGTCTACACCTTTGATGATTCATCAATACCATTATTTCTACAAGGACTGTAGTGGGTCTGCACCTTTGGTGGCCCATCTATACCATACTCTCTACCAAGACTATAGTGGGTCTGCTCTGTGATGACCTACCTACCAATATTCTTCAAAACGTCGAATGACTCTGCTGTGGGTTTGCTCAGTTGTGGCCCATTACCTGTCTGCATGTCGAGAGTCAGCACTGTCTTTCCGTTGGAAGGACAACACTACTTCTTCAAGACTGCATGGAAATCCACTACTCCCATGTGCATTTTCTTTTACTGCTCAGCCTTTGAGAAAAACACTGCAATTTTACTGTGATGAATGATGAGGACTGTCTTTATGGGCTGTGAGAAAGTTTTAGCTTTTGACCAACATTGTATCAGTAAGTGTGTGCATTTGATATCTTTGTTATTGTAATTATGAAAAATTTTATAACTGCCCAAAACAATTTGTAAAATTTTTTATGGGGATCATGGGAGCTATGTAAGTAGGCTGTTTATGTTTTCTTATTGGCAACATTACGTAGCGCTCTGTATGAAAATCACTGGCTGTGCTGTGTGCAGTCTGTGGCCAGTTTGCATTGTTGCCTGCCATTGTAGTGTTGGGCAGCTGGATGTTAACAGCGCGTAGCGTTGCGCAGTTGGAGGTGAGCCGCCAACAGTGGTGGATCTGGGGAGAGAGATGACGGAGTTTTGAAATTTGTAAGACTGGGTGTCATGAACTGCTGTGTATATTATGACTTTTCAACACTATTAAGGTAAATACATTGTTTGTTCTCTATCAAAATCTTTCATTTGCTAACTATTCCTATAGTTAGTGCCTTCAGTAGTTTGAATCTTTTATTTAGCTGGCAGTAGTGGCGCTCGCTGTATTGCAGTAGCTTGAGTAACGAAGATCTTTGTGAGGTAAGTGATTTGTGAAAGGTATAGGTTAATGTTAGTCAGGGCCATTCTTTTGTAGGGATTATTGAAAGTCAGATTGCGTTGCGCTAAAAATATTGTGTGTCAGTTTAAGGGCAGTCTTGTACAATTTTTCTAAGGGGACATTTCAAAGTTGATTCAATTGAACAGCTGAGATAATGTTCACCTATACAAGAAACGATAGTATAAATGGTATCGGTTATTTCAGTAAGAAAAAGGTAATGTTAGAAGAGGGTGTCCCATTACAGCTTGTACTGTTAGAGCCTCTATGAGGGTGAAGATTTGTCTGATGTGATAGAAAAAGAAACAGGAGTCGATTTAGAAGAGAGAGGGGAACCAGTATTAGAATCGGAATTTAAAAGAGCTTTGGAGGACTTACGGTCAAATAAGGCAGAAGGGATAGATAACATTCCATCAGAATTTCTAAAATCATTGGGGGAAGTGGCAACAAAACGACTATTCACGTTGGTGTGCAGAATATATGAGTCTGGCGACATACCAACTGACTTTCGGAAAAGCATCATCTACACAATTCCGAAGACGGCAAGAGTTGACAAGTGCGAGAATTATCGCACAATCAGCTTAACAGCTCATGCAGCGAAGCTGCTTACAAGAATAATATACAGAAGAATGGAAAAGAAAATTGAGAATGCTCTAGGTGACGATTAGTTTGGCTTTAGGAAAAGTAAAGGGACGAGAGAGGCAATTCTGACGTTACGGCTAATAATGGAAGCAAAGCTAAAGAAAAATCAAGACACTTCCATAGGATTTGTCGATCTGGAAAAAGCGTTCGACAGTAAAAAATGGTGCAAGCTGTTCGAGATTCTGAAAAAAGTAGGGGTAAGCTATAGGGAGAGACGGGTCAAATACAATATGTACAACAACCAAGAGAGAATAATAAGAGTGGACGATCAAGAACGAAGTGCTCGTATTAAGAAGGGTGTAAGACAAGGCTGTAGCCTTTCGCCCCTACTCTTCAATCTGTACATCGAGGAAGCAATGATGGAAATAAAAGAAAGGTTCAGGAGTGGAATTAAAATACAAGGTGAAAGGATATCAATGATAAGATTCGCGATGACATTGCTATCCTGAGTGAAAGTGAAGAAGAATTAAATGATATGCTGAACGGAATGAACAGTCTAATGAGTACACAGTATGGTTTGAGAGTAAATCGGAGAAAGACGAAGGTAATGAGAAGTAGTAGAAATGAGAACAGCGAGAAACTTAACATCAGGATTGATGGTCACGAAATCAATGAAGTTAAGGAATTCTCCTACCTAGGCAGTAAAATAACCAATGACGGACGGAGCAAGGAGGACATCAAAAGCAGACTCGCTAAGGCAAAAAAGGAATTTCTGGCCAAGAGAAGTCTACTAATATCAAATACCGGCCTTAATTTGAGGAAGAAATTTCTGAGGATGTACGTCTAGAGTACAGCATTGTATGGTAGTGAAACATGGACTGTGGGAAAATCGGAACAGAAGAGAATTGAAGCATTTGAGATGTGGTGCTATAGACGAATGTTGAAAATTAGGTGGACTGATAAGGTAAGGAATGAGGAGGTTCTATGCAGAATCGGAGAGGAAAGGAATATGTGGAAAACACTGATAAGGAGAAGGGACAGGATGATAGGACATCTGCTAAGACATGAGGGAATGACTTCCATGGTACTAGAGGGAGCTGTAGAGGGCAAAAACTGTAGAGGAAGACAGAGATTGGAATACGTCAAGCAAATAATTGAGGACGTAGGTTGCAAGTGCTACTCTGAGATGAAGAGGTTAGCACAGGAAAGGAATTCGTCGCGGGCCGCATCAAACCAGTCAGTAGACTGATAACCAAAAAACAAAAAAAAAAAAAAAAGAAAGAAAAACTGTTAGAGTCAATAATACCACGAAAACGTCAGCAAGAAATCGCAGGTCACCTGTTATACGTTCCTGAAATTCTTGTAACTTTGAATCCCTTATACAGATTTTGATTTTTTATTTATTCATAGACAGTGACTAGTCTATTTTGGAGAGTTTGTAAAAGAGGGTGCGCACAAGATGTAAGTAACTATTATGAATTTCTGGCAGTTTAGCATATGGAACATCATCAATCAAATGTCCATTGCAAATATTGTCTTAATGTACAGAAGTTCTTAAGGAAACCGTACTGTCTTTTCTTTAATGTGAACTAGGTTGCTGTACACATATAAACCAGGAACGGTTATAATACTGAGTCCTTTAAAATATTGCTTACAGTATTGACAATGCGCAATTCCAGAAACTCATGTAATAGTCTTTTCTATAGTCAGAAACCTCATAGAAGACTATCATTGAGATAGTTGGGAATTGAAAAAAAGCATGATAGGCAAATACTTGCACTGTCTTGTTAAATGAACGTTTCAAATTTTGCAATAGGTAGACCGCAAGTAAGAGCTTGGTACGCCCATGAGTGGAGAACAATAATCCTGGCGACAGATGAACTAGCTACTGTGCACTGAAAAGGATTCCAACATACAAAAAAGTGCTTTGAATGCATTGAGTAACAGTTTACTTTTATTTCCATAAAGAAGTGTTCAAAAGAAAAAAAATGAATTGACAACTATTTTCAGCTTTTGTATGGATAAGACACTGCTTTGGCGGTGTGAATCAGGATTTACAGCAGTTTTGTATGTCACAGTTGACTACTGTTCTATAGCATTACAGTGAGATTAGCTGCCAACCGGCAACGTGATCAAGAAAATATGTTGTTTGTGCATCTCGATAAAGCAGTGTCGCGCTTCTTAAGTAGCCCCCTGTTAACCTTAGTTTACGCGACCATCTCCCGCCTCTGTTACGGCGGACGAGGGGGGCCGGAGCGCATATTGTTCGTGTTAACGAGGAGCAAGCACATGCCGATGAGGGACAGAACAGAGTATGAAATCACGCACCAGGAGATGATTCTCTCTCTCTCTCTCTCTCTCTCACACACACACACACACACACACACACACACACATGCGCGCACGCGTTTCCGCGCCGCCACGCGAAGTTCTAGTCGTGGCTGCGGCTAGAATTAACGCACTCATAGTGATGTGCGACCCGCGAGACAAATCACACACGTGCACTATATGATCAAAAATGTCCCGACGCGCCTATGTAATACAGAACTGGCCACTAAATGTCAGGCAGAAGCGCCAGTATAAAAGATGGCGGCGAGTATTGTTTTGCCAGCAGGGGAACGGTAACAGCAGAATGGTTCTGTCAACAGAGCTCAGTCACTTTCAACGTAGACTAGCCACTGCATGTCACCTACAGTAACAAATCCATCAGGGACATATCAGCTCTTCTAAAGCTCCCCAAGTCGGCTGCTGGTGATGTGATTGTGCAGCAGAAACGTGAAGTAACAACCACTGCTAAACCGAAACCATGTAGACCACATTCACTGACGGAGAGAGACAGGCGACTTTTAGGGAGGGTGGTTGTAAAATACACTACCGGCCATTAAAATGGCTACATCACGAAGATGCTACAGACGCGAAATTTAACCGACAGGAAGAAGATGCTGTGATATGCAAATGATTAGTTTTCAGAGCATTCATACAAGGTTGGTGCCAGTGGCGACATCTACAACATGAGGAAAGTTTCCAACCGATTTCTCATACACAAGCAGCAGTTGACCGGCGTTGCCTGGTGAAACGTTGTTGTGATGCCTCGTGTAAGGAGGAGAAATGCATACTATCACGTCTCCGACTTTGATAACGGTCGGATTGTAGCCTATCGCGATTGTGCTCGCGTTGGTCGAGATCCAATGACTGTTAGCACAATATGGAATCGGTCGGTTCAGGGGGCAATACGGAACGCCGTGCTGGATCCCAACGGCCTCGTATCACTAGCAGTCGAGATGACAGGCATCTTATCCGCATGGCTGTAACGGATCGTGCAGCCATGTCTCGATCCCTGAGTCAACAGATGGGGACGGTTGCAAGAAAACAACCATCTGCACGAACAGTTCGACGACGTTTGCAGCAGCATGGACTATCAGCTCGGAGACCATGGTTGCGGTTACCCATTACGCTGCATCACAGACAGGAGCGCCTGCGATGGTGTACTCAACGACGAACCTGGGTGCACGAATGGCAAAACGTCATTTTTTCGGATGAATCCAGGTTCTGTTTACAGCATCATGATGGTCGCATCAGTGTTTGGCGACATCGGGGTTAACACACATTGGAAGCGTGTATTCGTCATCGCCATACTGGCGTATCACCCGGCGTGATGGTATGGGGTGCCATTGGTTACACGTCTCGGTCACCTCTTGTTCACATTGACGGAACTTTGAACAGTGGACGTTACATTTCAGACGTGTTACGACCCGTGGCTCTACCCTTAATTCGATCCCTGCGAAACCCTACATTTCAGCAGGATAATGCACGACCGCATATTGCTGGTCCTCTACGGGCCTTTTTGGATACAGGAAATGTTCGACTGCTACCCTGGCCAGCACATTCTCCAGATCTCTCACCAATTGAAAACATCTGGTCAATGGTGGCCGAGCAACTGGCTCGTCACAATACGCCAGTAACTACTCTCGATGAACTGTGGTATCGTGTTGAAGCTGCATGGGCAGCTGTACCTGTACACGCCAGCCAAGCTGTGTTTGACTCTATGCCCAGGCGTATCAAGGCCGTTATTACGGCCAGAGGTGGTTCTTCTGGGTACTGATTTCTCAGGATCTATGCACCCAAATTGGATGGAAATGTAATCACATGTCGGTTTTAGTATAATATATTGGTCCAATGAATCCCCGTTTATCATCTGCTTTTCTTCTTGGTGTAGCAATTTTAATGGCCAGTAGTGTAACATGAAATCAGCCGGAGGAATCACTTATGCGTTCCAAAGTGGTACCAACAGTACAGCTAGTACACTGATTGTGCGTAGTGAGTTAAAAATAATGGATTACAATGATCGATCAACTTCTCATAAACCACACGTTTCTGTAGGAAATTCTAAGCGACGCTGCGAGTGATATAAAGAGCGAAGCCACTGGATATTGGATGACTGGAAAAGAGTGCTTTTGAATTATGAATCACACATAGCCCGCTGTCATGTTTAGTGCCTAGAGTGATGTACAGAGCAGTTGGTTTTATGGTATGACGGTGTTTTTCATGGTTAGGGCGCGGTCCTTTTTTTCGCTTAAGAAAATACGAGCGACATTTTTACAGCAAGAACCGATAGCGCATCGCATCCGTGCACCTGTCACGTGACGTCCGTTCCCGGTCGGCCACTCTTGGCCAGTCTCTCGCTACGCCGCCATTGCGATTCACGTCTCTGCCGGTGTTGGTTGTATGGTTATACTGCTTCGTTTATCGCCATGTCAATCCACAATCCCGCCGATTGTGAAGTGTTTTCGGTTCTTAAATGCACACCAAGTTCGTCCGACTGAAATTCACAGGTAGCTTATTGAAGTGTATGGTGCAGGTGTACTAAATGATGGAATTGTGTAAATGGTGTACGCTGTTTAATTAATGACGAAGAACGACCTGAACGGCCTACTATCATGACTGAAGACTTTCACACAAAAAGTTGATGAACCAATTCGCGCCGGCCGGAGTGAACGAGCGGTTCTAGGCTCTACAGTCTGGAGCCGCGTGACCGCTACGGTCGCAGGTTCGAATCCTGCCTCGGGCATGGATGTGTGTGATGTCCTTAGGTTAGTTAAGTGTAAGTAGTTCTAAGTTCTAAGGGACTGATGACCTCAGAAGTTAAGTCCCATAGTGCTCAGAGCCATTTGAACCATTTTTTGAACCAATTCGCCAAAATAGGCGCTTCACTATTAACGAGCTGCATCAGAAATTTCCACAAGTTTCAAGATCAGTAGTTTTTCACATTGTTGTTGACAAACTTCATTACACAATAATGTGTGCGAAATGTGTGCCGAAAATGTTGGCAGAAGAATACAAAACAAAGTGAATGGCACATTGTTTGTCCTTTTTGGAGCGCTATTACAAGGATGATGACGAGTTCTTGAGTCACATTGTGACAGGTGATAAAATGTGGATTGTGCACTACACTATGGAGAGAAAACATCAATCCAATGAGAGGTATCATTCAAACTCCCCTATGAAACCGCGAAAATTCAGACATGAATCTTCAACACGGAAAATCATGGCCACAGTTTTTGGGACAGGAAAGGCATTGTTTTGTTAGACTTTTTGCCAAGGAAATGACAATAAATGCTGAGAGCTACTGTGAAACATTATTGAAGTTTAGGCGCGTTACTCAAATTCGCGGGGCGGGCAGTGCTCTCTAGCGGCGTAGTTCTTCTTCACGACAATGCTCGGCCTCGCGTTGTAGCAACAACAAAGACCCAGTTGGGCAAGTTTCATTGGGAATCAAGGGATCATCCGCCATACAGCCCTGACTTAGCGCCAGAAAACTTCCGTCTGTTCCCAAAACTGAAGGAATTCCTTAGTGGAAAGTGCTTGGAAAATGATGACCTGTTGAAAGAAACTGTTGCTAACTGGTACAACGGTCAGGCGCCAGAGTTCTTTGAGGCTAGGATCCAAAAGCTGGTGCCACGACTTGACAAATATTTAAATATATATATATATATATATATATATATATATATATATATATATATATATATATATATAATAATAATAGTAACTGTTCTCGAAAGAACAGATACCATTGATGACAGTGCAGCTTCTCTAGAATAAATGATAATTAATTGAATCCCTCAGCTGCCGACAGGTGTTGGTGATATACCTCGATGGGGACAGTTGAAAATGTGTGCCCCGACCAGGACTCGAACCCGGGATATCCAGTTACATGGCAGACGCTCTATCCATCTGAGACACCGAGGACACAGATGAATAGTGCGACTCCAAGGACTTATCCCCTGCACACCTCCCGTGAGACCCACATTCCCAACTGTCCACAATCCACATACGTAATGTACCTAATAGATATTTGCCCATCCACTCATTACTCGCACACACTAAGGAGTCGATTCCCGTACGAGGTCGGGCAACCTGTGCGCATTCGCACAGACGAAGGTCAATGGCTGGGTAGCCTTTAACTATATATATGAAGATAGTAACTGTTCTCGAAAGAACAGATACCATTGATGACCGTGCAGCTTCTCTAGAATAAATGATAATTAATTGAAACCCTCAGCTGCTGACAGTTGTTGATATACCTCGATGGGGACAGCTGAAAACGTGTGGTATCTGTTCTTTCGAGAACAGTTACTATCTTCGTATAGTTAAAGGCGATTGACCTTCGTCTGTCCGAATGCGCACAGGTTGCTCGAACTCGTACGGGAGTCGACACCTTAGTGTGCGCGAGTAATGAGTGGATGGGCAAATATCTATTAAGTACATTACGTATGTAGATTGTGGGCAGTTGAGAATGTGGGTCTCACAGGAGGCGTGCAAGGGATAAGTCCCTGCAGTCGTACTATTCATCTGTGTCCTTGGTGGCTCGGATCGACAGAGCGTCTGCCATGTAAGTGGGAGATTCCGGGTTCGAGACCTGGTCTGGGCACACATTTTCAGCTGTCCCCATCGAGGTATATCAACAACACCCCTCGGCAGATGAGGGTTTCAATTAATTATTATTTAAATGTTTATGGTGACTTATGTCGAAAAGCGAAAAAATGTGCATATTGTGGTTTGTGATATAATTTTGTTTAATAAATAAAATTTCTCTTACTCCGCCGCAAATCGGTTCTTACTTTAAAAATGAGTCTCGTATGAGTACATTTTACTACTCTGTGTACTGCTTACAGTACAGGAACGGTTCTGAGACGAAGATTCTTTGTGTCGTGTGACAGTGCCCCCTCTCACAAACTGGCATTTGTGAGGCAGTTGTTTGAGGACAGTAACATTCCTGAAACGGGCTGGTCTACCTAGAGTCCAGACCTGAACGCACTGAAAGAAGACCTTTGGGGTGAGCACCACGTTCGAACGTCACTACCGCGTCTCGTTTCGGATCTCCTCGACAGACATTCAGACACAACGTTGAAAGTGTTCCTGTCAGAGTTCAAACGGTCATAAAGGCGAAGAGTGGACACAATCCATTTTAATGTTCACTGATAAGTGCTCAGTTACTTTTTATCAGACAGCTTGTTGCAGCGAATATTTACTTCGTAACGTTTATTAATATACCTGGATGAAACCTTGTCTCTGGTACACTGTTTAAATCGGTCTAAGTAAGGATCGCTAGCCTCGCTTGGATCAACGAGGTAGAGTTTTTGTAGATCCATTTTTTCATATAAGTTAAAATTGTAATTCCATCTGTCCACCTAATTAAAGCACTGTATCCGAGATCCGGCCACTGAAGTGGGTGGGGTACCATACTAACAGGCAATAAGCCACCGCCAGCTGGCCTCAGGCCAATTCCACCATTAATCTCAACCACTACAAAGCAAGATGACAGTTCGAAGTCATCAGTGGAGGAAGCTCTTGCAAAAAGATCACATTTCGGCTTTGCAGGGAAACAAACGTAATTAGATGGCTTCAGCTAGGCTTCGGCAGGTCCGTCACATTCACGTTCAGTAAACACCGGTCTGCAGCTGGCTACTTGGCTCCGCTACCTCATATGAGACCTCTGCGTACTCGGCGTCTGCACAGTCAGCGAACAGACACACTCTCCTAGAAAATCACCCCGTACACGGAATACACTTTGTAGGCTTTCCGCATTTGACAAAATTGCTTGGTTGATCACTAAAGTCACTGACTACTGAGTCACAGGTTAAAACTTCCACACAGCTTTGGTAATTTACGATTCGTGCGCCCCAGGGCAGGCAATTAAAAGTGCTGCAGATCTTATCTATATAAATAAAAATGCAGAATTTCGTTTGTTCAGAATCTTATATCTTCGAAAGTTCTTTTGAGATAAGGCTGAAACTTCTTTATTTAAATGAGTGTGTCTGTACTTAAATTGCTGAATGACTGACAAGATGAAACTTCTATGTTATTTGATTCTGAAACAGCTGAGTAAAACTGAACTCTTTACTTTTTCTTATCATGTCAACACTGACTCACAATATTCTAGCGCAACGCAATCTGACTGCTCAAAAAATTACAACCTTATTCATTGGACAAATGTATTATACTAGAACTGACATGTGATTACATTTTCACGCAATTTGGGTGCATAGATCCTGAGAAATCAGTACCCAGAACAACCACCTCTGGCCGTAATAACGGCCTTGATACGCCTGGGCATTGAGTCAAACAGAGCTTGGATGGCGTGTACAGGTACAGCTGCCCATGCAGCTTCAACATGATACCACAGTTCATCAAGAGTAGTGACTGGCGTATTGTGACGAGCCAGTTGCTCGGCCACCATTGACCAGACGTTTTCAATTGGTGAGAGATCTGGAGAATGTGCTGGCCAGGGCAGCAGTCGAACATTTTCTGTATCCAGAAAGGCCCGTACAGGACGCCCGTACAGGACCTGCAACACCCGGTAGGGCATTATCCTGCTGAAATGTAGGGTTTCGCAGGGATCGAATGAAGAATAGAGTCACGGGTCGTAACACATCTGAAATGAAACGTCTACTGTTCAAAGTGCCGTCAATGCGAATAAGAGGTGACCGAGACGTGTAACCAATGGCACCTTATACCATCACGCCGGGTGATATGCCAGTATGGCGATGACGAATACACGCTTCCAAAGTGCGTTCACCGCGATGTTGCCAAACACGGACGCCACCATCATGATGCTGTAAACAGAACCTTGATCATCCGAAAAAATGACGTTTTGCCATTCGTGCACCCAGGTTCGTCGTTGAGTACACCATCGCAGGCGCTCCTGTCTGTGATGCAGCGTCAAGGGTAAACGCAGCCATCGTCTCCGAGCTGATAGTCCATGCTGCTGCAAACGTCGTCGAATTGTTCGTGCAGATGGTTGTTTTCTTGCAAACGTCCCCATCTGTTTACTCAGGGATCGAGACGTAGCTGCACGATCCGTTACAGCCATGCGGATAAGATGCCTGTCATCTCGACTGCTAGTGATATGGGGCCG